>NW_026557319.1:0-24892 GCF_029017545.1 Prosopis cineraria | reverse complement strand
TTCTACACCTAACATCTGACTCGTGTAATTGATAGTGCCAGCAGAGGGAGAGGAACCTCCCGGCTTTGCTTTCCTTGCTCTCACTCTTTTTTTTCCCTTATTTTTGCTTAATTTTCTTTGGATAAAAATTAAATAATTGTTCTGGTTTTATTTAAAATTATAATAGTAAATTTTTAAATATTATCCAAAAGTGACGAGAGAAAAAAAGAGTAAAGCAAAATGAGAGGTTGCTCTCCCAGCAAATAAAGGAGAATGATAGGTCCACCAAATAACTGCGGAGTTAGTTGAGATATTTATTATTTGAAAGTTTAATAAATGATGGGAAAATTAGGTACATATCTCATGAAACATATTTATTTATAGATACATATATAAAATCTAAAAATTATAACCAGATCCCCTGAAACTTAAGTGTAATTTAAAATTAAGATACAAAAATAATAATAACTCTATTAAAAATTCATTTCATCAATTAAGTAATTTAATTATTTTATTGGCAATCACTTTATTTTTTACAACTATAATTTTATATAACAATAGTTAAACTGATCATGTTTTAGAAGTTAATATTAATTATATATAACTGTTCATTAGTATTTATAATTATAACTTTAATATTTTACAACTATAATTTCATATATCTAATAATTAAATTATCATTATTACTAGTACTTCAATATTTTACAATTGTAATTTCATATATTTAATGGTTAAATCTAATAAGCAAGAAAAATATTATATTTACATCTTAATTTTAAATTACATTTAAATCTCAAAATAATTGGTTGTAGTTTTTTTTAAATTTTATGAGATTTATATGTAAATAAAATCTGTTTTATGGGACTTTTACGTAATTTTTCTCAAGTGATATCAATTACGACATGTGTTTTTTACGCTTGTTTTGAAATTCATTTTGGACCACCATCCCATGTACAGAGGACGTGGATCACAGTTCACCGACAGAATCTCGGAAAATCCAAAGCCTGATCAATCAAATCTTTCAGGTTACCGAATCCCCAGTCAGTTTTATCAACTGTTTCTTTCTTTTACGAATGTTCAAGCTTTAAACCCTTGCAATCGTGGGTTAATTGAAAAAATTACGTAATAAATTAAGATACTTAATTAATTTCTGATACAGAAAAATAAAATTTATTAACAAAAATAAAAACTTGTTTGAACAATTACAAAAATCAATTCATGTAGAAGAGTGAAGTCTTGACGCTGATCTATACAGATAGCTCAACTCTGGTCTCTCAATGAATACACAGAGCAGATTATCTCTGCGTGTGGGTGTGTGTGTGTCCCATCAATCTTATCTGAGTTATACCTATCGTCCTTACCATCATGTGGCATATTAATGATCACGTACATGTCAAAGCCATTATTTAATTTGTACACTGAATTGAAGAGCGCTTAATTATATGACTTCAATTTTTGAGTGAAAGCAGACAGACATTTTATTAAAAAAAATTTTACATCCATGTTTATTGTATTAAAGAGAGAATCAGTCTTAAAAAGATTAAAATTTAAAAAAGATCCTTTAATTTATAAATCTTTTTTTTTTTCCTTGTGAGTCTTCTCCATACAAGAGTCAGGACTCGTAACACTAAATCTACATGTGGCATTCACGTCTCAAAGACACTAGCCACACCTCAACAAAAGCTTAACTCCATTGCGGATAATACACACACACACACACATTCACGTCTCAAAGACACTAGCCACACCTCAACAAAAGCTTAACTCCATTGCGGATAACACACACACACACACACACCATATATGAAGTAAAATTAGTTATAAAGTTCTTAAAGCACAGGGGCTAAATTATAATCAAGTTGACATAAGAAAATCGTGAAAGAAAAACAAAGAAGGAAGAAAATGAAATTTATATATAAGCTTTTTTTTTTTTTTTTGCGGGCAGAAACGAAACATGGAATTACTAGAAATTTATATAAGCTAAAGTAGAGAAACTCTGGTCTGTTTAATAAACCAAGAAGCAAGCATCTGATCTCCTGCCTACCACATCCATATATCGTTCTCCTTGTTTCCGGAGCCCAAATCATAGAGAAATGGCTCAGCTGGCTGGAAAATTGGAGGGTGAAGTCGAGGTGAATTCACCTGCAGCCGAGTTCTTCGGCGTCTTGGCATCTCAAACTTCACCATGTCAAGAACATTAGTGATGTTGTGCATGAAACCAAGGTGCATCAAGGAGACTGGCACGGCGTTGGCTCTGCTTCTATTAAGCACTGGACTTACACTGTTGGTAAGTTTTTCACCAAAATTCCCCCCCTACCTACTCATCACGCAGTTTCAGCTTTTTAGTACAGCCCTATTTGTCTAATTTAATTCATTATCATGAGATAAGCTTACTTGCTGATGTTGATCTACACAGGAGGTAAGGTAGAGAAGTGTAAGGAGCACTTTGAAGAGATTGATCATGAGAACAAGTCACTAGCATTCAACTTGTTTGATGGAGATGTTGGAGACAAGTATAAAAGCTTAAAGGCGAAGCTTCAAGTGACTGACAAGGGCAACGGTGCCCTTGCAAAATGGACTTATGAATACGAGAAGCTCCGTGAGGAAGTCCCTCCGCCCCAAGCTTACTTGGACTTTGCCACTAAGGTTACTAAGGATGTTGATGCTCATCTCATGAATGCAAAGCCCTAAAACATCAACAACAACAAAAATATGGATTTGGCTTCTGGTTATTATCAGGGTTTTATGTTAACTAAGTGTGTGAACCTATAATAATGGTTGTGCTGAGAATCAAAATGCACGTATTCAAGTGTGTGATGTTTTATTATTGTGTGCTTAGTTATGAAATGTTGGTTCTGTATTGGGACAGTTATAATTATTGTCTTTATAATTTTTATTCAATTTTTAATTAGTGATTTATATTTAAAACCAACTGTGTAATTCGAAAAATTTTTAATTTAATCCTTGCTGCTAAAATTTGTTAGTGTTTCTTAGATTAAACATTTATTAGTGAGCTCTCATGTGTACACTTATTTCATCAGTTGTCCTCTGTATCCATCTGCAGATCTGCTATATTCTTAACAAATTAAACAACATTGTATAATGTAGCTAATGATGAATTCAACTATCCCTTTCTACGTGCAGAAATAAATAAAATTAAAAACCCGATACGTATCTCATTAAAGTGAAGATGGGGAGAAGGGATGAGGAGAGGATCTCCTTCCGGGACATGTTAAGGAAAAGAATAAAGGGTTACTCAAATCAATGTTATCTCCAAACTCCAATTGGCCGGACGATAAAACTTAAATATGACCTTGTAAGATACTCATGTTAAAAAAAAAAAAAAAACCCTATCATTATTAGCGACACCTTACTTTACCAGATAATTGGTTTATTTCATTATTGTGCATTTTAATCTGCCCTTCTATATATATATATATATCTATATCTGTTATTCTTAACAAACCGTCAAACAGCAATGTCCAAAAACATTAATAATCACATGGTGGGTAGGATCATCATTCATCAGATATACAATGGATTTGGCTTCTGGTTATTATTAAGGTTTTATGGTGTAACTAAGTGGGTGAACCTATAATGTTAATAATCGCTGTGCCGAGAATAATAATGCATGCATTGAAGTTTGTGATCTTTTATTATTATTGTGCTTAATTATGAATTGTTGGTTCCGTTATGGGACAGTTATATTTATTGTCTTTATAATTTTTAATTAGCGCTTTATAATTAAAACCTACTGTTTAATTTGCAAAATTGTTAACTTAATCCTTGACGCTGCTAAAATTTTGTTAGTGTTTATTAAACTAAAACTTTTTCAGTGAGCTCTCAGCTGGTGTACACTTATTTCATCAGCTGCATGTCCTTCTACATCCAGATGCTATTCTTTAAAAAACAACCAAACAACAATACACATGTAGCTAATTAATGATCAATTCAATGTGTTTGCATCCCTTTTGGCTTTTCATGTGGAGAAAGGCGTGAAATTAAAAGCATAGTCTCAAATCAGCCAGTTTTTAATTTCAGTTCCAATAATTTCAGCATGCATACGGGAAAGTCGTATCTTCGTCCCCATAATTTTTAATTTCAGTTTCATCCTTAAAGCCAGTTTAGCACGCTCTATAAAATACGACCCCATAATGTAAGACTCAAATCAGCCAATATGATTATCATGAATCTCAACTACGATTGATCGAAGAATATATTTTGAAAGCCTTGGACGAGGCTAAAAAAAAAAAAAAAAAAACTCTGGTATATCAAGCTAGCTAGGCCACGCGACATTTATCTATTGGCTCGAGTTTGGATATTTAAATTATGTTTTATGGGGACTTATTGAAAAATTTTAATTCTATAAGGCCAGAAATAATTTCACAGGATTGAAAAATGATAATTTTACACTTATTTGTCGTTTGGTAATTTTAATTATCAAATACTTTATAAGAAAGCGACACCAAGCATATACTAATGGGAGCTACGTAGCAGTCAAAAATTGATGAAAAAAGATAAAAAGAAACGGATGTGCAGCTAGGTTGACCAGAAGTGACTCAATTTCTTTTAAGTGAGGCTGAAAGCTCAAATCATGTTAATAAAAAGAATCATATTAGAAGAGCTGCATATCCAATTAAATTCGATGATGCTCAAGTATAACATATGATAGTACTGAATATCAAATAGTAGTTCAGGTAAAAAAAATAGTTTTATTGAAAAATTCCAGCATATCTTATTATTCCTAAAAAATTGATATGCTTATTTTATTCTAATTAGAATTTTTATTTATAATTATAAAATATATGAAAAATGCTTCAAGATGTTGTGTTTGTTTGTCATTGCCGCAACCTCTTTACCCTCCTTTATGGGCTTTGCTGCTTTGTCTCAATAATTTCATCGTTTACTCTTGTAAAAATACAATTTTTTTATTCTTATAATTTTGTCTTGTTTTATTTTTTTTTTCATAATTTTTTTAGTATTTTTAATCTTTATAGTTTCAAAAAGATTGGGTGATTTTTACTTTTAAGTCTTTATAGAAACAAAATTAAATGATATTATAAGGATTGAAAATTATAGGCTTGTTTAAAACTGTTTTTATTTTATTATTCTAACAAATAATAAAAATAGGTATTTTTTATTTTTTTAAGTTCTCCAAAATAATAATTCTAAAATACCTAAAAGATGTTTTAATTTTTCTATTCTTTAAAATAATATTTTATTTTTTGTTCTTCAAAATATTTTTTTTAAAACATTTTACTAAATAAATTTTTTTAATTAAAAAATAGAAAACTATTCTCAGAACATATTGTCAAATAGGCTCTATGTTTTTCCTCTCTTTTTTATTCTTTTACCTAAAACTGGTTTTATTGAAAGTCATTCCCAATAATGTACAGTCAGCGCAAAAAATGTGAGGTGGGATTGATAACCACACAACATTGTCAGTAATTACTTAATTAATGAGGACAGAGATGTGATAAGTAGAGCATATAAACATTCAAAATCAGTTTTAGTGCTCATCATACAAATAAACACTGAGAACTCATTGCTTGTGGACCGTGAGATCTAATTTGAACAGTTTAAAATTATAGTTTTTCAATTAATGTTTATAAATAAAATCTACTTTTTTGGATACAAAATCCAAAATAACGACAGTCTTTTAACTGTTAGTTTTTTTTTAAAATAATTTTTTGTTTACAGAAACATCAGTTAAAAAACTGTAAATTTGAATCATGAAAATTAGATTTGAACAATGCTAATAAACTTTTAATACTCATATATATGATAAGTACTAAAACTAGTTCCAGAAACATTATGCTATTTAATGCCAACAGAACAAGCTAAGCATTTTTCCTTCCGCTGCGATCTTCAACTCGGCAATCATAGAGAGATGGCTCTTACTGGTAAAGTGGAGACTGAAGTTGAAGTCCATTCATCTACTGCCAAGTTCTTCAACGTCTTTGTAGCCCATCAGCTTCAGGATATTCACAAAGCACAACGTTCTTGATTCAGCCCACGAAGGCGAAGGTTCATGTCATTGTCATGGGCAATAGAGGCCTTGCAAAGTGGGCCTTCGAACATGAGAAGCTGCATGAGGTTGTGCCCCCTCCACAAGCCTAACTGGACTGCATCATTAAGGTTGCTGAAGATGTCCACGCTCATCCTTTGAAGCCTGACTTTTTTCCCCAAGCTTATACTTTAATTCAATCTTTAGTACGGTAAGGATATTCTGTTAAAAATTTTAAAATTACTGATTTGACCTTATAATTTACTTGTCTACTCTATCCCTCAATTTAAAAATAAATAAATAATTAAGTATGCTAGTATTTAAATAAATAGTTTAAAAATTTTGTGTTAAAATTAATGAAATTTAAAGAAAAATAAACAGAAATTATATTGATTAATTTATTATATTAAAATTTAAATTCTTATTTCATAAGTTTCCTAACTGTGTGTTTGAATATTATTTTATCCAATGTATGTATTTAATTTATTTAAAAATTACAAAATAAATACATTGACATAATTAACATATTTAACATATAAATAAAAAGTAAAAGATACATGCATTAATATTTTTTTTAATAATTTGAATTGACTTTAAGACTTTTTTTTATCTGAAGAAAGGTATTTGAGCTCAACATATATGATTTAACGATTAATTAATGGTTAAGTGGATGGAACTAAGAATTAAAATATAAATTTATCTTCAAAGTTTTCAGTCAGCTTGATCCTATATCCTAAGGTATTATCTCAAGTAATTTCATCCCAACATTTTTCATTTATGTACAATATCACCCCCACTATTAGGTTTGACCATGTTGACCATTAAGTTAAAATTTTTGACTGTTGAGTGTGTCGATAGAATGCCACGTTGGCCTCCACATGTAATTACAGCTCCTCCTCCACTTCCACTTCCTTCTTCCTCCTCATCTCCACTATCGTTGCCTCTGGAAAATCAACAGGCGAGAACCTGACATCTACCTATTCAATCTTATTCGTGAAGATGGAGGGGAAGGAACCAAAAACCAGGTAAAGGTGGAGAGGATCCGTTTGCGAATGAGGAGCTTGGATTTGGAAATAATTTGACCCATGCATCTCACCATCAGATCCATTCGATTATTTTTTGAGTTTTTGTGTTTCTTCGACCCAAAAGGTGAGCCCAGTTTCCCAGTCTTCTTGAATTCTTCTTCGTTTCCCTCTTTCTTCCTGGTTTGCACGAGTGGGCTTCAGATAAGTGCATATTTGATAGTTAAATAGGTATAAATTCTGATTCATATTTGATTAGATTTATTAATATTTCATAACCTATTTAATTAATATTTATATATGTTGTCACTAGCAAGCGTGCCCGAGAACACTGTCCTTAAGAGCTATGCCATTACACTAAGTTGATTAGCGACAGCTCCCCAAAATTAAACAGATTCTTCCTACTGAAAGTAGGGACACGGAACAACAAAAATTCATAAAATAACCTCAGGTATATGCACAAAGAAATAATGTGATAAAAGAGAAGAGAAAGGCTAAAAGCACAAAAGAACATGTGGCAAGCACTGCCTTTTATAGGCCAATCTCATAATTCTAGGCCATAAAGTCACCTTAATCACAATTAAAATGATTTTAAATAATAATGATGTTTAAATTATACATTACAAAATAATAAATAGACTTAAATAATAATTAATATTATTAATTTATAATAATTTCTTTTGAAATACTCAAAAATATTTTATAATATCCAACAATATATATTTTTCCTACCACTAAATTATTAGATAAAAAGGAATTTTGATACAGAATTTACTCACATATTTCCTTTTATTTTGCAGGAAAGTAATAGATTAAACAAAAGAAGAAAATGCATAAAAGGAGAGAAAAGAATATATATGCGTGCGCGTGCTTGCTTTGAAGAAACAACTACGCATATCATGCAAAATATATATCAAATCACCAAAGATATAGCAAATTAGTATTTGTGGGTGTGGATCCAGGCGCAGGCGATAGATATAATTGAAGATAAGAATATTATATATATATATATATATATATTATAACAGTTTTACATTGATTGGGAATAAGGGGAACATTGACTTTAAATATAAATACTCATCTCCATTAAAAGGAAAAACATTTAATCACTTATTTTAGTATTTTAAGAATTTTTTATGAGATGTTTGAAACATGTAGAAGTATCGTTTATCATGATTGAGAATTTTAGAATGATATCATTTTATTTTATTATGTGTTTTTTAATTTACTCAGTTGGAACAGGGATGTAACCTAATTGAAGAATTAATTTTCTATTTTATTTGTTTTGTTTTGACTTTTCACATTTATATTTATAAATATATTTTTCCTTTTGCAATTATTTTTATTTCTCTTGTTTTTTATGTTTATTTTATGACTAGCTATCATTTAATCAAATTTATGAGTAATATTAATTGATTGGTAGGTGAGAGAGAATTTTGATCTAGAGAAACAGACATAAATAATCAGGTTAGAGATAATTCTAAAAATTTATGATGATTTAAATTATAGCTTCATAGTTTAATTAGTTATTTGAATATCATAGGAACAAATTTGACGCTAATTAAAAAGGGACTAATAATTTAGAAAAATATTAAGACATTTTAAAAATAGTTATCATTATAATTGATTAGAATCAACTCAAAAGGTAGAAATCAGTAACTTATAAAATGAATTCTGAATCTCAGCGTCTCAAGTAATTGTATTTTTCCCATCATTATTTTATAGATTTATTTTTATTTTTTATATTGTCATCAAAAAAATCATTTTATCTATTTTTTTGAACTATTAATTATTTAAATCAGTTAAGATGCAACTTCTTTGTGAGTTTGACATTTGAAATACTTTAGATAATTTATTATTGTGTCCTATACACTTGCAAGAGCAATCAATTATTGTGTTTGTATGGCTAATGCTTTTTAGCTTCGCGTTTCGATCCGATTTTCAGACTCACTACCTTACCTAGGGGCTTCCTGGATTTGAATCGAGTTATGGCGGCTTACAAACCTGACGATGACTACGACTACCTCTTCAATGTTGTCCTTAATGAGGCTTGGGTGTTGGCAAATCCAACCTCCTCTCTCGATTCACTTGAAACAAGTTCAGCCTCGAGTCTAAGTCCACTATTGGGGTTGGTTCGAAGGGATGAGTTTGTAGTTCCTTTCATTCTTCTTCTTTAACAACAATGATTTTGGGTTCGAAGGTCTGTGTGGGTTTGAGGATTGATTTTGGATGCTTCATCTTCTTCGAGTTTTTGTTAACAAATTTAATTCTGATTTTTGTTTATTTTGTTGTAAAATGTGGAGCTTGTTGGAATGATGGTTGTGTGATAATGGATCTGGAATTTTTGTTTAAATGCTGGAATATTGATTGTGGTTTATTGGAATTTTTGCGTAAATGCTGAAATTCTTGCCTATCGAACTCTTGGCTTGCTGGTTGCACTGTTGCAGGAAAAAGAAGAAGAACGGTTAGGGAGGGAGAATATGGACTGATTTGTCATCTTAGTTGGATTTTTTTCTTTTTCTTTTTAATTTTTAATTATTAAACTATGCCATGTGGCTATCAACATGGCAAATCTAGGATGGCCTAAAATGATCAAAATTTCAAAGATAACGGTTAAAGATAACGACAGAGTGATATTGTAAAGTTAAGGTAAAATTGTGCTGAAAAATATTTAAGATATAGAGTATATCTAGCTGAAAACATTAAAAGTAAATTTACACCTTAACCCGAACTATAATATTAAAAATAAAGAAAATTTTTGTATTTTGTAACTATTAATGTGGGTGATTCTTATAAATTTCAAAAATAAAAAATATATATTATTAATTAAGATAAAATAGATAAGAGGTTAGAGTATTTTGCTCTTTTTTTATATCATGAAGCCTTTTTTTTTTCTTCTCCGAATGTAAGCACATCTTTTTAACCTACTTCATTTTAATTATAGGAGTCAAGGCATTTAATAGCAAGGAGAACTCTGAAGAGATTGATCACGAGAACAAGCAATTGATAATATTCGACCAGCTAATCAACAGCCCCAGCAAACTCTAATAATTGCAACAGTGCGCTTGACTCCGTGGCACCATGCAATTGAGCTCATGGTCCTTTCCATGCGCATCTGCTATTCTCAACAAACATTCAGACAATAATGAGTAGCTAATGCAATGCAAACTGCAACTCAAATCCTTTGTGTAACAATTTTATGATTTTTTATAATAGCATGATACAAATATATTTAAAAAAAAAACTTCGAATATCTATATATCCATGCCTCGCCTCAACCTTAACAAATCATTATTTCATTCTTTTAGTAAAACGGTATAGATTAGCATAGATTAATATACCTCAGTCCCTTAAGGATATGCCATGGCAGCAGGAGACGACACGTTTCACAAACACAATCGATAGTCCTCTTGCCAAGGCTGTGCTGCTACGTCACTCGGCTGCTCTCACCAAACTACAAGACTCCCATGATAGAAATACTAAAAAAATCCAGAGCCAAGCCCATGGGAAAAGCCCTGGCATATCTTTCAGCTTCAACTGCATAGGCCATACAAGATGGGCTTCAATTCAAACTCATTGGCCCAAATTTATGCTTATTGGACCCTGCATGCATATCCAAAATCAACTACCACAATGGCATAATCACAAAGCTTGGTGACAAGCACAGATCCTAATGTCAGCTGATACTGATAAAACATTTCTACATGACACTAACTTGTTCTGCTACAACTCAGAATAAGATAAGGTACTTCAGTCGTTTTTTTTTTTTTTTTTTGTGTGCCTGAAAGTACCTAGCACTCTCAGACAATGACAATACATATAAAATCAATATCACACGGATAACACCGTGGACTCATAATAGAAATATCCTACCACATATAACCCTTCATGACTCGTTAGGAGAGTCTAGTCTTATTCCTCACTCCTCTGTAAACATTGTGCAACAGGTTTAGATCTCAATCCCAGATAAGCCCTTGCAACCTGGAACTTCCTTCCACTCAATCTCTACCACTACATAGCCGCATTCCACGTTTCTCAATGCAAGAGTCATTTCTTGGGTGATTTTTCCATTCTTCCATATGCAGCTGCTCTGCTCAGAAAGGTAGTTTCTCCCATCTGGCTCAATTCTCTTCACTATACAACCATTTGGGAGGTTGGTCAAGTTCATCTTCAGACACTGAAGATATGGCTTTATGTCTATCTCTGCATCCCCCATTTTGTCATCCACGGTGAACGTGTCTTGGTCAAAAACTGCCTGCAAGAGTCAAGCAAATTTCATTGCCACCATCAACAATTGAGCACGAGAATATGACCTAGACTTAGATAAAGTTCTCTAGGTGTTTGCTATCAAATATCTGCAAAAGAAAATTCAGCAGTAGCACCATATTATTGACTTCTTAGAGACAGTATATTTTATCAGAGAACTTGATGACATAAACACTAGAAGAACATGAAAAGCATTTCCTACTAGTCCTAGCAATGACTGTTTTTCTTAATAAGGATATGGATCTGCCAACAGCACTATCACCGATGGTATGAGTCAGTTTGGCTTCGTACTTACTAGATGAATTGGAGAGTTGACATCCTTAACAGAGAGCGTCAATTCATCGTCCCACTGAGGGTTGCGATTATTCTTCACGACACGGGTCTTCACTTTCTGTTCCAATATGGAATAAACTTCAAATCAAGCAAGTTACCGCAACAGAATGTGGAATCAATGAATACTTATGCAGCGTCGAGAAATTCAAACTTCTCAAGTTCAAATTGTTGTGACAATCTTTCAAACAATCTCCATGTCAGTTGGTCCTCAAGAATGTGATGATAATTACATCTAAAAGAAGAGGCATGGAACTTGAAAGAAGGCATCCATAATCCACTCCATCCTTCAAAAAAGACTAAAAACTTTAAGAGCTTTTAAATGGAGAATCCAGATCGGCCATGAAGTTCCCACGGTGCTATCACTAAGTTCAGAACAGTTCTAGTGACATAAAAGTGCTTCAAAAAGAAGGCTTCCCAGTAGCTACTTTGTCAGGTTGCAATTAATTATCACGAAGTCATTCTCGCTGTTGTGCACAATTAAATAATATAATATTATGGGTAGTTAACAGCCACATGCGTTTTGTCTTCACACATGAGGCTTCAACTTTGAATTTTCCACATATATGATGCGAATTAAATATCATATCAGTTCCAGGAGTAAATACTACATGGAAGATGATTTGCATGGAAAGCGTCTTGGATCCTGACAAGAGAAAGTTGAGACCTAATAGAGTACACTAACAATCACTGATGACTATTCAGGTTATAAAATTAAAATTATGTCTATTAAGCCGTGTAGGTAGTTATATATATTCATATAAATATGAACTTCCGTTGCATAAATCTTTAGGGCTTAAAGCGGGCAAAGGTTTAATTTAATTCTGGGAAATGAGGACTCAAAAGATTGAACACCTAAGTCCTAACAACTGCTTGATTACAGGGAAGATGAACATTTTAGACGATCTCAAACGGTGAACGCCCAAAAGGGTGTTTTCCAATCCAGAAATGTAGTGCACAGCAGTATTTCATGAAACAGATAGCACTTATAGAACGAAACCAGAAAGTATTAAAAACCTAAACATCTCAGAAAGGAAAGTTGAGAAAACAAGGAAGATAACGAATCTCTCCAAATTCTTATAGGAATCGAATATCATGAGCTACAACAATCCATTTCATGAATAGGAACGCACTGAGGCAAAATTGATTCAAAAACACGCAAAGAGCAAGGTTGTACTAACCTGGTCGCCCAAGGTGACAACGACATAAGGATCACTGCTACGAGTATCACGAATTGCGAGCGAAATACCTCTTTTGATACGAAGTTTGAGAAGACCCAGAATGTTATCCATTGCAGATTGGCTTGTTAATCACAGGAAGAAGAACAAGGTGGTCGAGCAGAAGAGGAGCTGGAAGACTAATGACGGATTCGGATGGAGCTGCTTATATCCACAGAATCGAGTTGACCTTGTGAATCTTTGTATAATACTAATTAATACGTTAAAGTATAATTAAGGATAACAGTAAGCTCCAGGTTTTGCAAACGGAATGAAATAGATTAAAAAAAATAATATGAACAAAGCATAAAACAGATAGATAAATCATATTTATCAAAAATAAAAAAATACTTTTATAAAATTAAAAGTAATGACATGAAATAAAATTCACGGAGGCACAATAATTCTCACATTTTGATATGTAATATTGAATTTTATTTTACTTATCAAGATAATTTAATTTATTTTTATTTTGTTTTTTCAATCAATTTTATTTTAATTTTTGAAAAAATTAATTTTTTAATCCTTCAACTTTTAACTCACTTGTAATTTAGTCCCTTAATTATGACTTGCTACGATTTAGTCCCTCAACTTTGATTCACCTATAACTCAATTTTTATTTTTTAATTTTTTTAAAAAAATTTTCTTATCAAATAATAGGGATAAAAAATGTTTATATATTATTTTAAAATACCCTTCTCTTATTTATTGATGTGAGATATAAACTAACATAAAAAAATTAATAAAAATTAAGAAATTAATTTATAAGTGATTCAAAAGTTAAGTAATTGAGTTATAAGTGAGTTATAATTGAGAGACTGAATCACAATGAGTCATTAAGAGACTGAATTATAAGTAATTTAAAAGTTAGAGATTAAAAGATTAATTTTTTTTAATTTTTTTAGTAACCAAACCGACCTAATTAATGCTTTATAGTAATTACCAGTATTCATTACGGTAAAGAGGGGGCATAGATTGTACGAACACTGAAATGACAAGTCAGGCCGAAAATGATACGAGACCGACACTTGTGGGGCTTGTGGCCGAAATGTCATGGGAACCGAGGGACACTGTCCATCTCAAAATTTGAGTGGCTCAAAATTAGAGCAAAAGATTTTTTGACATCTTTGAGTGTTATCAAATTTAACTAGGATAATTTTTTATTTATAAGATTTAAATATTTAAATGTAAAAAAAATTAGTTTTCATTCGATTTATGAATATATTTAAAGAGATTTCGAAGTAAAATATTGTGAAGGTTTTGTGTTTTAATTTTTTAAATAATATTTATATAAAAACTGCATATCTGTTGGGTCATTGTGAACTTCAAAAGGAATCAAAATTCGCGGCCCTTCTAAATCAACATAATTTTTTTTCACTATATTTGAGTTTCCAAAAGATGCTATAAGCGTGTAAATTGTATAATTTATTATATAAAATTCAGATTTTAAGAAAAAAATTGATATTAATGTTTTTTCATTGATATTTTTAAAACTGTCGAAGAGTTAAATGACATTATCATGCTTTACACATTTGTAGGGAGATGTAGGGAACTCATTGGTCTCCCTGGTACAATGCGTGTCCGCACGATTTAGAAATAAAGGTAGTGATCAACGGGTGAAAATTGTGGAATTTTCTTATTTTGTATTCCATGTTGTTCAATTGATGAGAGTTAAATATATTTACGTCACGTAAAGACGAGCGAAACGTGGAACGCGTGGGAGATTGTGGCAGGTTCTGCACGTGCTTGAGTGTCCCCACTTCAACAGTAATTGTTGTGATCTCGTGCTCTCACGTTGCGTGGCGATCCCGTTCAAATTATTATTATTGGAACGAGTTCAAAATACTTTTATTCAGCTAAACGTTCACTATATTTTTACTGATAGTACATTGTTAGGTAATCCCATCCATTACTATCAATTGGTTAAGGTAGCAGGTGGAATGGAAGTGCCAGAGATAATCTTGCAAGGTAAAGACTCAAGTTCTGCAATGTCAGATCCTAAAGTGAAAGTAGTAACAATAGGTGGCTTATCAATAACAGATAGAGCAGGCTTGGATGATGAAGAACCAGACTTAAATGACCTCCCTTGGTCAAGTTTGGTAGGTCAAGTGGGCACTGATGAGATGCCCAGGCTTCTTACAATAACGACAAGTCAAAGAAGGACAATTCGTAGCTATATGTCCTATCTTCTAGCAAGTTTTGCATTCAATATATGGACACTGATTAAAAGTGTGAGTAGATTGAGGGTAGTGGCGACAAAGATTAGAATTCCTTCTAGGAGCAGCAAAGGCCATGTCAGGGGATTGTTAGAGAAGACCTAAATGAGTTTACTCAAAATGGAGACAAGGAAAAGCTTCCTCAAGAGTCAAAAGTGGGCTTTGATAAAGTAGAGAGGCACATACAGACTCAAAATCATCGGTAAAAGCCATTAAGAATTGTATAAGACGAAATTAATCTTGCCACTTGAATAAAATTTTAGCATCCTCATCATTTTTACAAGTAGGCTCAGAATAGGCTAATTGGTCTCAAATAGCCTCTCTATCTTAGAAAGAAACTTAAGTAGCGGTTGATCTTTCTCCATTTTGAGAACAGCCAAGTCTTTCTGCAGTTGGCATTGATTGGACGAATCAGAAGAGGTATGCTAACTAGCAAGATGATCCCATACATCTTTAGTAGTTTTAAAGCGCTCGAACTACTGATGAATACCAGTGATAGAAGTATTTCAAAACTATGCTATAATTTGATTATTTTTACTATCCCAACCATCCAATCAATCAGTAAATTTTTGGTCATCTTTAAAAGAGGATAGAACAGGAAATAAGACACCCTCAGTAATATATTATCAAAGTTTCCTGCCTTTTAAAAACCCGCCTATACTTTCCATCCATAATCGATAGTTAGGACCAGTCAACAAAACAAAAATAGGTTGAGCAACCTCGAATTTTTTCATTGAATAATAAAGGAAAAAAATACAAAGACCAAGAGGAGATGGTGATTAAGTGAGAATCCCAAAGTAAAAGAGTTCACACGAATCGAGTTAGCTTTATCAGATAGATGAGAAGTTCTAAAAATTTAATGAGGAAGAAGGCAAAATTGGTGCTACTTTAAGGGGGGAAAGGAACTGAATGTGAAGGCAAAAGAAAGGCTATAACGGGTCCCACCAAAATTGTGAAAAACTGAAGGAAAGATTCCAAAGGCAAGAGAAAAAGGCAACCAAAGACGATGTTGGGGATGAAATGAGCAGAGGATAAAGATGCAATGCTGGAAGAAAGGGCGAGAAAAATACAGCTTTGGTATCACGAAAGGAGCAAGAGAAGCATGAAAAAATATCTTATCTATTATTGAGCTGAAAGATACAATATATACATCAAGAAAAAGATAACCTAATAATGATTAATAATTACATAATAATATCAAATAATATCTCCTAATAATGACTGTGATATATACCCAATAATGATGGAATTTTTGAAAAATATTTTAGATAACAAAAAATTGAGTCAAACAGGTCCTCATTTAGATAACTAGTGTGATCCACAAAAAAACTCCTTATATCAGTAATGGTAGTCAAATAGGTCCATCCAAGGCAAATTGAGTCAGAAAGAATAGTATCTATTAAGAACTTGCATTGAGATTCAAACTCTACATTTGTGAGGCATTGGTTAGCAGCAAGTTAGAGGGCTTTAAGTAGTGTAAAAGCTTTACTCGAGAAAGGTGAAGCTTTAATTTTTTTCATTCATGAGAGAGAGTAGATTGTCATGATGATTTCTAAAAATTATACTAATACCTACAAAGCTAGACCATTAAATGGTAAATTAAGATTCTAACAGATTTGTTCAGGTTGAGATAAATTGAAATTAGATTTCAGAAATAAAGAATTGACATTGACATAAATTTTGAGAGTTGAGATTTAGAGTTAATTTAATTTAACTATTTTGATTTTGTTTTAATTAATTGTGATACGGCTTATGTAGATTTGCAATTGTGAGAAATATTTAGCACTTGAGAGCATTCAATGATGGTATTGTTTAGCTAAGGTGAGAGATAACATTAGATTATTCTTTCTTATATTGAGATATCTACTTTTTATTAATTTGTATGTATAATTACATTGGAAATGCTGTACCAACTAAGGAATTGTTTGACTAATTTCTGGATTGGAAATATAGTTGTCAACTATCCAACATGTTTATGTGATATTTGAACTATCGTATAATTATTTTTATCTCTTTCAAGCTTGCTAGTTTGTGTTGAGTGATGATTTGACTGTGAAAATTATGCCTAATGGTAGTTTAATCCTTTCAAATATGCTTGTTGGTTTTAGGAATTAAATATAATATGATTCGTTATTTTAAGCATACTTCAAAATTTTTGAAATTTAACTTTTGGAATGTGATATAAGAGAAAATAAGGTGGTTGGTATATAATTGTTGGTGCCATTATTGTTTTGGAGACTAAATTATCTAGTGCCACATGGTATCCCTCTATTAAGTGCTTAATGACTGGCCTATCTTGCAATTTCATATTACTATGGTTTAAGTATTGGGTGCCTCCTTTTAAAGAGAGGAGTTATACTCTGCTGGAAAAGTACCTTTGGTTAAGTGTATCTATAGTTTGGGCTTTAGCTAGTGATAATAAGATGCAAGGGGTGGGACATAAGGGTGTGATCGAGATAAGTATCACTTGATTAAATTATTATTTGATGTGAATTGTTTTAACTGAGAAAAAAGGATTCCCTTATTGAGAAATGGTTTGTAAAAGGATTGTGAAAAGTGAGAGAGTGTGTGTGTGTGTGGCTTGAAAATTGGTTTTTAATTGATGTGTTACTATAAGTTAGAATATCTAATTGTTACTAAGATATTAGATCTTATATGTTACCTCTTACCATTTTCAAATGAGCTATCCGATAGAGTTACTAGGAAGACTTCAAAATAATGAGCTTAGGCTCCTTTTTTTATTTGGTTTGGCACATGCAGTTTTTATTTTATTATTTTGTTGCCATGATCTAGGACTATGATTTAATTTTTTATAACTGAAATAACTAATTCTTTACAAAGTCTTTAGGGGTGTCCCTTTGAGAAAAGATTATAAAATTTAATATTCAAAATGGATTGTTAAACTGTAGATTTTTTTTGGATTAAGCATAATTCATTTGGTTGTATTTATCTAGTTTAAACTAAAAATCAGGGTTTCTCTATTATTATATTTTTTTGGTTGAAACCACCCGGTATCTTTGGGTATGTTGGGTTCTTTGCCTGCTCCAAACTAATCTGGACCTCTATAAACTGTAGACCTTATAACGGCATACAGGTATTGATAGGATGACCTTTTTGAGGTTGTGTTAATTATAGTAATCGTCACTCCTAAGATTCAAACACTCATCCTTGAAAATGCTAATCGTAGCTCCACACCAACTCGATCGAGCGCCCATTGGTTTATTGCTAGATTGCTAGACTTGTCGTGGATTGTTTTTTGGGCTTCAAATGCCTTAAGGCTAGTGATGATTTTTTTTTTGATCCCATTAATTTATTTAATACTGCTAGACTTGTTGTGGATTGTTTTTGGGCTTCATATGCCCTAGGTCCAGTGATGATTTATTTATTTTTAGATCCCGTTAATTTATTTGATAGGTTTTAGAAAAATATTTGTGAAAATAAGATGGGAAGGTTTTGTTCTCGTAAAATTCTTGTAAATATTTATCTAAGATGTTTGAGGTGTTACATGCCCAGGAAGGTTTGACACCACTTTTAGCATTCAAACAAGAAGTTTTAAGGAAATAAATTCATTTAATTACCTTTGGCACCCCATAGAAGTTTTCAAAATCAATTTCCAACACTTGTAGGACAGTGAGCTTATTCCACGCTAACCAGTACATCTTCTTTTCATTTTTTTTAGCCACACTGGAAGGCTAAGAAGTATGTTCAAATCCCCAAAAACCTTCATAATAGCTTTTATATGGTCAGCTGGGTAAGTCGGGATAGCGTTCGTAATAGCTTTTATATGTGTTTCTCAACTAGCTTGAGAAAGAGGTCTATTTTTCTAGCCTTTGATTTTTCTTTTAGACTTTATCTCTAATAAATGGTAGGGCTTTAGCCTTTAATCTACCCCACAGCATAGGAAGGCCTGGATATTTTCCCAAAGAGTTCATTTTTCAAATGCCAAGAATATGACTCAGATCCTCACATTCAAATTCAATCATGTTAAAGATGATAGAAGTCCCCAAACCTTAACAATTTCAAGCTGCTTATGGATTCTTTGTGAAGACAAGCCATCAAGCCTTTTAAAGATAGTAGAGAGAGCTAGGATAGAAAAAATAATATGATCCTCACCTTGAATAGGAATATCAACCAAAGTTTCAAAATTAATTTAAGTAGGTTTAAGACTACACTTCCTTTGCCCTTTCTACTTGATCGGGCTTTTACCCTTAGAAAAGGAGTCAAAAATATCCATAGTGGTATAGGCAAAAGTGAGTCGAGTTTCCTTATGATACACTTCATCTTTTTTTCTACCTCTTGGCATTTAATGATGGCCAATCTTTACTAGATGGCTACTTAAGATTAACCTTAGCAAGCATCTAAGTAAGCTCTTCATTTATAATGATGGGCTTTACTAGTGATGATGGAATTGGGTTAGAAAGAGTATCATTATTAAGAAGAAGTTCTACAAAATAACTTATATTTGTAGACCCAATGACATATGAAATAAGGAGACTTGGTTTGTTATCTTTCCCATTATAGTTGATAGAGGTGTCTAGCTTAACTAAAATATCAAAACTCATGCTAGTTGATTGGGCCTTATATGAAGAATTAGCCTAATTAGGGAAGAGTGATGTGGCCTCATTAAACCATCAAAGTGTAAGGAACTTGTTCCTTAGGTTTGTCATTAGTGAGGATCAAGCTAGGAAGGTATTGCCATTTGTCCCCCTTATACCCATCTGTCTAGTTGTACATAGTATGAGGCATGTCAATTAGGGGTATATTACAACCAATGAATCTCATCCTTGAAAGATATTGTATGCTCGTACTCTCATTCATATGCTTGCCCTTAATGTTGTTGTCATGCACCACCCCCTAGCTATCTTTAAAACTAACAATATCCCCTATTTCAATGACTATGATGATTCTTGCTATCGGTTTTTGCATTAAAGCTCTAATCCATCCTCCATACCTTAGCTTAAAGGGATCCCTCTCCAACTAGCATTGTTCAAATTAAGTCACATGTTCTATTATCATCACCAAAATGACCACAATTGTAACAAAATAGAAGAATTTTTTTGCATTTGACTATTGCCTAAAAGCTAAGGTGATTAAGACTAGCAAACCAAAACCATCTATCAAGGGATTGGAAAGTAATATTAGTACTCTAATTCTAAGGAAGCATCAATTAACATGTTCATTAATTTGGGGTTCTTCACAGCCAAAGACATGGCCAACTTTATTTCCCATAGTGATGATGATTTCATAAACCATTCTTGCTATAGGAATATCGTGGATTTATATCCAAAAAGGGCAGTCATCAAAGATCATTTCATCAACCATCATGAATTGTTTTAGTTCTAAAACGCACAGAACGAATAATCCATGGTCACTCTAAAAGAATCCTAAGAAGCTCATTATGCCTTTCAAAATTAAAAAGATATGGATTATCACTAGCAACATGAATGGAAAACTTACTTTTAACACTCCAATCTCTATCAATAGAGGTTTTAACAGTGGCTTTATTTTGAGGCTTTAAAGCACAAGTTGTCCTGCCAACATGTTAATTTCCTCCTTTGATTGTTGGCGAAGATTAACATCATTACTTGCTCTACCAACATTACATCTACCGTCACACGACCCCTTGATCTTCCTTAAGCTCTATCGAGACTCTGACACAAGTAAATGCACATACAAATAGAGAGCACACTCTATGATATTTAGGAAACAGGTAGAAGGTCAATAGTATAAGGGAGAAGAAGGAGATTTGGGTGAAAGGTGTAAAAGGAAGGAAGAAGAAGAAGAAGATTCAAGAGAAATTACTGTGAAAAGGAAAAGGGACCTAACCTTTAAAGAGGAGAAGGGAGAAACTATGAAATTAGGGCACTCTCAAAGGGGGAGAGAAGCTCTTAGAATGAGAATATTTTTTTAATTATTACTAACAGAACAACGGAAGAGATGTTTTTTGTTCAAATTAATATATGGTAGCGAAAAGAAAAGATGACAGAATAAATTAATGATGGTTAAGTTTTTAATAATTTTTTTAAAAATGATTTATAAATATTAATTTAAAAAATTATAAACAGGAATACTAGTTATAAACTAAATTTCTATGCATAGTTTAAATGTTTTATTTATAATTGAATTGTAGAATTTATAATTGATTGAATTCATATTTACAATTAATTTTTCAATAAAATTAATCAATGATCTAACTGTTATCATAATCAATGAACTAACTCTAGTTTGATACTTAACTGCCATTCTCTGTTAATTGATGTGTATTGTAATCTTGTTACTTCAAAAGTGAGAGTATAACTGGGCAATAGAAAAATTTCATGATAAATGCCGAAGTTGCAACTTGCAAGAAGCAAAAAGGTTGGACTGTAATATCCACATTTTATAAATTTTCATTTTTGTTGACAAATTAAGCTCAAGGCCCATATGGCAGAAAAATCGAATCGAGTTAAAACAGAAGGCTAGAGGAAACAGAAGGACACAAGCCTGGCCCAACCCTGGCCCATTTCTACAAATCTGCATTTTGTAAATTTTAAATCATGTCCCTTTCCCCCCATCGAGTTTGCCTTTTCAAATATAGCCATAAAGCAAGACAAGACTAGTCCAGCAAATGCTGATCGCAATCATGTATGTCATTTTTTATTTTCCCACATTCTGTCAGTCCCAGCTTATGAGAAATTGGCTTTTGTCCTTTTACAGTGAAGGAAATATTGTAGATTTGAACCTTTGAATTATATATGATGATTTAAATTTAATATTTTTAAAATATAAATTTAATTTGAATGATTTGGATTTATAGTGGAAGGAAAACATGATGGAAAAACCCAAGCCCACTTATAATGCAATGTGCTTATTTTTTTTCCCTGTAATCATTATTTTACTTCGTTTTAAATTATTATTCAGGAACATACGTTGACGTGCAAGTGCGACGAGTTTAAGGAAGCAACTGACAAGATATTAAACGCTGTTTGGAATAAATCAGATGTAAACTTTTTTTCTTACAAATTGAAAATTAGAGACTGGTTTTAGAAACTGACATAGCCCCAATTTGGTTTAGGCTTAATTTCTCCCCATCACATTTACCCTCCATTGCGACCCCATTGCAAATCTAAATCATTAGAATAAAATTTTTATCGATGTAGATTAATATGTACTTTTAAAAAAATATCAAATTTAAATTATTAAATAAATCCAATTTAAAAGCTCACATATGCAAAATTCCTTCCACTGAAAATAATAATAATTATCCAAAGTCAAATGAATCATCTGGAATATCCCTTCTGGAATCCGAAAAACGGGAATATATGGGGCTCGAAGTGAAGCCCAATCTATAAAGCTCTCATCAACTATAGCAAACACTTTCAAAGCCCAAAGTTAAGATCCACGAATGCTGTGTGAAATACGAGGCACAATGCCATCAATTTCGCCAATGCGCAGAGTCGTGATATTTTTCTATAACTGAACATTTTTTCCACTACGTTATACATTACACTGGATCTAAATATGGGTGCTGATAGTTTGGAAATAGTTTGACTTTGTTACGAATTTTATATTGTATATTGAATGAAGGATATAGATTAATACTAAGTTCATGATTTGAAATTAATCCAAAATTGTGGCTGATTTTCAATTTCAACTGAGCTAACGAGGAAGTAAGATGAAATATTAAGGTCTCTAATACACGACACCGTTTTGTGATTATTTTAGTTGTGCATGTGACATTTTTTATGCAAATTGAGCCACTTTGACTTGCTAACAAGATCGTAACCGATTTCAAAGATCCAAATATAAGTATGTTTCTTAAATTTAGATCTGCCACTTGTGATAAGCTGTGATATTTTAGTTGTATAAATAAAATATAATCGGAATCCTTCTACTTTCCAGAGCGAGTTATGAGTTTTTTTTTTTCTTACATTATATTTTTTAAATATGCAAATGTGTAATATATTTATACATACACTGATGAGGTTTCAAAATAAATATTTTTCTTTCACTTAAATTTGCTTTCATCAGCGATTGGTATTTCGGTTAAAAAATTAACATTAGGCTAAAATATAACTATACTATTTTTTAAAAATGTAAATAATTTCAAATATAAAAAAGAGGCCTGTATGATTTCAGGATTAAAATTAAAATTTTTCCATAATTCTTTGCTGGTAAAAATAAAAAAACTACCTATAGATATCATCATTAATTTTATAAACGTACATTATTTTCAAATTTAAAATAAATTAAATTATGTCACAGTGGGTACTGGATTAAAACAAACATGTCCTATTTGTGTGAATGAATCATAAATTCATCATGTTATCAGTAACAGATTTAATAAACAAAAATATGAAAACTGAACTTGAATGTCTTTAAAAAAAACACAACGCCACGAAAGAAAAACATGGGACCTATGTTTAGTCCGTGGGCAACATCAGCAGCAGCTCATTGATCAATTAAGTTTAGTTTGTTTTAAAAGATGATTAAACCAGACATGACGTGAAAAATGATGCCATCTTTGAGGTGAACAAATAAAAAGAAAATAGCGACATGGCTAAGTTAGCTCATAATTTTACTCTTGATGTATGTTTTTTTTGATACCACCCCACTCTTTTAGTTAGTCCTTTATTGTGTGGTTGGCTTGCTTTGTTTTGTTCTTCTTCGGTGCCTGCTTTTGTGGCTTTTGCACGCCTCCATTGTGTTGAATGTTAGTTTTTTTCTTGGTATTAAAAAAAAAAAGAAAAAAAAAGGAAAGAAAAGGGAAGGGAAGAAATGAAAAGAACGTATCAGACGAGTCAGGTGAAACCCAGCATGGCCAGTTTGGACTACAACAGTAAAAAAGTAACACGGCTGACCGTGAAAGCGCCATCACGTTGAATTCATTCATTCTGGAATGTTAACGAGAACCGCCTCGAATATACTTTGGAATATCTTCTTCTTATATACTCAGATTTTCTTTATCTCTTCTTTCTGGATTAAAGGTGGTTTTTTTTTTAAAAAAAAAAAATGTCTTCGGCATTAAAGAGAGTTTAAAAAAAGAAAAAGCTTACGGGGGAAGTCAAAAGCAGACATAAACTAGTTAGAAGAAGGTATTATACTGTATTATTTTTAATGACCGTTTTTTTTTTTTTCCCCCAAAGATTTACTAGTTAAATCAATGAGACCAGAGTTATCCCAATCGGTTGCCGAATTTGAATGACTTTTGAAGGTATTCCATTCAGGCCTAGAAAAAGCCTGGTTCATGGCGTCGTTATTACTTATTAAGGGATGTATCTCAAGTCTCTCTCTCTCTCTATATATATATATATATATGTATGTATGTATGTAGGAATATTGTCCGATTTAGGGTGTTTCTCATTTTTTCCGTTTTCAATATAATGCAACTTTTTCTTTTTTTGACTGTGAGATAAGGCTGAGAGTCGAATGAAACAAAATTTGGGAGATTCCACACGTATCTGCATTTCTAGCTGACAATCCGGTGATGGAAGCGCTGCCGTAAATCGGCCTCCTTGGCTCCAGGAAAAGGAAATGTACTAAAACGCGCCCTTCAAAATAGCACTCCCTCTGTCTTAATTTATGATATTTTACATTTTAAAATATTATATATTTTAATAAAAATAAAATTTTTATTGATGATTTTTTTAATATTAAATTTTTTATTATACATTTATATTTTAATTTTTAAAAAATATACAACATATTTAATAAATTTTATTAATATGTAAAATTTTATTAAAAATATTTTATAAATTAAAATGGAGAGAGTACCTCACACTGCAGGTGAGATATACCAAAACAACACGTACGCACGATTAATTGCGTGCTTTCGTGATTTTCACATTCTAACCGTGGCTTCCAAAAATTTATATA
>NW_026557318.1:0-24909 GCF_029017545.1 Prosopis cineraria | reverse complement strand
GTTAAAATATTAGCCAGACTAACTTTCGGGGTGCACCATTTCATCATCCGACCTCTGATCAAAGCGATTCCAAAGCCACAATGTCACTTTTAAATAGTACTATTAACATACCAAATTTTGAAAAGATCCAATGGATGGATTGAATTCGTGCATGTTACAACATCGTCAATGTTGCTGTCATGACAGCAAAGGCAACTCTTCTGGACCAAATTCCAGAGTGCGTCGTTTTTTCGTCCGGTATCTAATCAATGTGATTCCAAAGCCCACCACGAAACTTATAAAAGGTTTTACTTGTAATCCAAATTTTAGAAAATTCCAACGGTCGGATTAAGATTTGGACATCCGGATGCAAAAAAAGTGCAGTTTTTTGGTAAAAACTATTTTCAAATTTATCCAAATCTCATCCTAATGGCCACAAACTTGTGAGAACACTTTGGACACATCAAATAGGACTAAAAACCACCTAATAGAATATTTAAATGATAGAAAAAAACCCTTTATACCAAAATTTGACCACCCGGGTGCCATTTCTCAAAAAATGGACCCTATGCCCCGAAAATTCAAAATCACACAAGAGTCGCCAAAAAACCATTTCAAATATCATATACACATATGAATACACACGCTAAACATTTTCACTTGGCTCAGAGATCTCTCTGTGGGGCGCCCACAACCCACTCTCTCTATCCAAGATGTATGTTTGCCTATAGCACACATTTGCATGCAACCACTTGGCATTTGCTTGTGAAATCACATATATACCAAAATAAATATGTGCTTGTAGTGAAAACTTGATGTACTAAATAAATCCATCCAAAACCACATACCATAGCTAAAGTTTTCTAGCCACAAGTCTAAGAAAATAAAAATTCATACATAAGCCATACAATTCACACATACTCACACACATATAATAAATCACATCCTACTGGCACCTAATGTTTAGATTTTCTCAAAAGAAAAGGGCTGCAGTTCTTTTTACAATTCACAAACAACCCCTAGCTATGCTTCTTTCTCCATCCTCCATTGTTCCTTTGCTTGGACCTGAAAATATTGAAAAGAAAAGGGTGAGACAACCACAGTCTCAGTAATCGAGAAATCTATATTAATTATTACAAAGTAAGCCATAATCGAATAAACAAATAATAAATTCAACATAGTATATAATTTAGTCATTTAAAATGCATGAATGCATGACATAGGCCGGTATGGCCTTTCATGACCAACAGAATGCCCCCTGGCACTCTTTAACTTGAAGGTAAACTTATTACAATGTATACCTCCACAGGCGCAAAACATAATCTAAGGCATGATCTAATCCACCGAACTGCCTATGCCCCTTCGACGCGAATCCTGAGCAGTCAAAGCTAAACTCCCTCGTAGAGCCAGCCCGACTTACTCTCTCATATGAGGGCTACCTTGGCCTAGGCACTCAACCTCACATTTCATGCGTTGAATTTCCTCCCCCACTGAGAGGTGTCGAACACTCAATACATTAACCACTTTAGTGCATTGAGCCCACAATACGTAAGGCAAACATTGAGTACAGGCAGTATACCATAGAATATCAAAAGTCCACACCTTCTCATTGGTGAACTCCCATCGAAATCATGCCTTTTATTTGTGTCTACCTTTCCGGAGTATTGACCACTTCACACTCTAAGGTAGTATAAACATTTATAAATCTCTCTTAAACGGTTTCTTAGCCTATCTAAAGGTACCTTACGTAGTTACACTTCCTTAAGTACAACTTCTATTCGTTATGATTACAATACATATATAAACAAATCTTGTTTCCATAAAAATATTATTGTTAAATAATTAGAAAACATATTTGCACTATAATCAAAGTAGTACCACATAACCCCTTATAAAGCACATTTAATCTTTTAAAATGTAATCCATGACAGCTAGTAATATTTATCCAAAATAGCTAAAAACAAACGTAATAAGAAAGATAAAATTCCCCTGTTTACCTCAACCTTTGGTACCAAAAAAAGGGTTCCTCTTGTATAAAATAGGACTTGACTGTTCCTTAACTTCTCAATAAGTTTCACCAACAATTCCTACAAACATATAAGTGATTCATATCACTTTTCATGACAAATAGCATTAATGAAGACTATATTCATACCACACAACTTAAGTCAATGAGTCATAAGCCTCCTAATGGTCCATATATTAAACCAACCCATTCATATAATACTATAACCACCAAAATCATTTATTAGCCATTACTAGGCTAATTTCCCAATTTATATATTTTTAATCAATTAAAAAACCTTCACTTAGTGTCACCAACTTTCACCGTTGCCTGAATAATGAAAACCAAACCTTAATTTAAATCTTATTGGGCTCAAATAACAAAATTATAACTAAATCAATAAAGCTTAAACTATTGAGGAGCAAAACCCAATCTCTCAGGGTTTAATTTTGTGCTTAAAACACCTCTTTTCATCCAATTATCCACTCAAAATATTAGATCACTATATAAAAATTCAAAACATTCTCCCTAGAATCCAAAGAAACAAAAGCTTACAAGAATAAAGCCTTTGGATCAAAATTCAAAAATTTTTTCTTTCAAAAATTAAAGAAATCAAGAGGAAGGGAAGAGGATTGAAGTAGGGCGTTTACCTATCGTGTAGCCGAACTCACAACGGTCGTCAAGCCTCCTAGATCCAAACCTAACTCCCTCTCTTTCTCTTCTCTTCTTCCTCTCTCTCATTCATGTGTTTCTTTCCTTATTCATTTTCTGCGTTCATTTTGGTCTTTGAAAAGCTGATATAAGACTTTAGAGAAAATTATAAGAAATGGCTCAACATTTTTATTATAGCACAAAAACCCGGGTCAACTTTGGTAATTTTCCCGTAGTTAAAAAATAAAATAAAACCCAACTTTTGCTTAGTAAAATTCAAACTCTGAACTTCTATCAAATTATTCTAAATTTTAATTTAATTATAAATATTTTATTCTATTTTTAAAATAAATCTAAGTCTTAAAATTTTTGGGATGTTACATCCCCACTCCTTAGCAGCACCATCAATATTGAGCTTTAACTAGCCCTCTTCAAGCGGCCACCACCTGATATCTTGCCAACTCTTGAGACAAAGATTGGCATCCACATCAAAAGCTTTCTTAATCCCCTCAACATATTGCAAAATACTCACAACAAAAATTTTAGAGGAATCAAAGTTAGGATCAAACATCATTTGTTCCTCCAAGATCGCATGAACCATACAGCCACCCCAAATATCAAATGCCAATTACACGCTTCCCCATTGAACTACCACCTAAATTTTATGAAACCATTTATACAAGTTTAAAACAAAAAAAAATCAAAAAAAATGCATACCTCATATCAGTTGCTCCTACACACTACGCACATATGAATAATCCCTCAATGCATGCAAACAGGACTCCTTAGCCAAACCACACTTACAATAAAATAGACAACCCAACAATACCATTAAACCATCGAGTAGATGTTAGTAATCGATCTGAAGCAGCTAACCCAAAGAACGTTTGGATACATCTTGGACCCTTGCAAGATCAAATTTTCTTCCAAAAACTGTTTCCTTCATGTTGATTAAAACCACTTAGATGCTTGTATTGTAGCAACACTAAAACCATCTGAACCACCACCTAACCAATAAATGTTGTCATCCCCCGTAGTTACACAAGGAGGCAGTATAGCTTGAATCTGGCCCATTATATTCTCAGGTAACCAAACTTGTAACTCCTCGAATCTCCAACCACCACTCTCATCGACATAATCCCTGACATGCTTCCATAATTCATAAGGTGCCAGAACCACCAAGCATTGGTCAATTAAAGGTGTACCGTTACCTGCCCACTATCAACCCAAAATTTCACCGTGTGCCCATTGTTTACCTCCCATCAACGTGCCATAGTATACACGGCCAAAGCTCACCCATTTCTTCCATAAAATAGAATCGGTACGTTTAACAATGCATTGTTGATTCAACAGCTCACCTCACCCATATTTATTTATTAGGACTTGAGAACTTAATTTTTGTGGGGATACAAGCATCGTCTATCCAATCTTACTTAATAGGGCCTCATTCAGAATGCTTAAGTTTCATAAACTAAAGCCTCCCAATGCTTTCGGGTGACATATAATTTCCCACCCTATTAGATGAACCCTTCTCCTGTAATAAGTGGACCCCTAAATAAACTCCCGTTGCATCCGTTCCAATTCCTAACAGACTCCTACAGGTAAAATATCATGTTACATAGTAAAAACATGAATCTGTTGTATAACTGATTGAACTAATGTGCCGTCTAGCAAAGGATAAACTTTGTGCCTTCCACTTACTCAATTTTGTTTGTACCTTGTCCAACAAAAATTGATATTGACCTTTAGTCCTTCAACCGTGATTTATATAAGATCTTAAGTAACAACCCAACTCCAGAACTAGTTGAAAACCACAAAAACATAACAATTCCTCACGTTTTGCCTGTGAAACATTTTTTAAAAATGCCACAACTATCTTTTGTGGATTTATTTTTTGATCGAAAATGTCTCCAAACTTTTGTAAACACTGTAGCACAATCGCCAATTGTTCCACCTCCGCCTCACAAAATAATAGTAAATCATCAGTAAACAGTAAATGCCAGATTGGAGTCCCATGTCTTCCTAACTTTATAGTTTCCATATGCCTACCTCAATCTCGTCAGCAATCATATGAGATAATTTCTCCATGCCCAAGACAAATAAATATGGCGACAAAGGGTCCCCTTGCCTCAATCCTCTAGAAGGTTTAAAACAATCTGACTTTGCACTATTCCAAAGTAACACCATAGAAGGACTCTTAAAACACTTAACAGCAACCTCCACAATCTCCCTTGGCAACCTCAGTTCCTCCAAGACATGTTGTAAGAAACTCTAATTCATACAATCATACGCCTTCTTAAGGTCAATTTCAATAGCCATAAAGCCATTACCCCTTGTCATTCTTCTCATAGAATGAGAAATCTCTCTTGCTATAACAATATTCTCCTGGATGCATCTGCCTAGAACATAACTAGTTTGAAAAAGAAGATACCCACTTATCCATCAATGGCTTTAAACGACTTATAAGAATCTTCGAAAGCCCTTTATAAATGACATTACAAAGGGAGATGGGCTGAAGTTGACTAATCACCTCAACTTTATCCACCTTTGGGACCAATGCAATTAAAGTTTGATTAATTTCAGACAAGCAATGTGGATTATTCCATATTTGCATAATCAAATTAGTAATAGTACATCTTACTGCATCTTAATTTTTTTGAAAGAAAATTGCTGGGAAGCCATCCTTACTAGGAGCCTTAAAAGTGCCAATATTGAAGATAGCCTGATAAATCTCTTCTGGACTAACAGCTTTACCCAACATATGAAGTTTAGTAGCATTAACCTGTCCCCATTGATGTTGTGTATTGATCCATTTTCTAGCAGGACCATCCTCATGAAACAAATTAACATAGAAATTTTTCACCATTCATATTAATTTAGCTTCATTGTCAACCCATATACCATTATCATTTCTTAGCATGTGAATTTTATTTCTTCATCATCTACCAATAACTTTTAGATGATAAAACTTAGTGTTACAATCCCCACTCCTTATCCATTCCCCCTAGCCTTCTGGTACCAATGAATTTCCTCTTGATAAAGCAATTGTCATAATTCATCATTCAGTTTAACCTCAACGTCTTCTAGAAATGGGTTGGAAGTACTATTTAACTTTTGTATAATTGTAAACTCTGATTTGTTCCTTTAAAGATCGTTAGGAATGGGTTTAGTTTTGAAAACTTAGGATCCTAACTTTTTTATTGATTTCAAACTTGGTAAACTTATTTTTACCTTGATCCAATTCTTAATTAATTAAGATTTGGAGTTAATGATAGATTAGAGGAGGAGGATATTACACGTACTATGTAAAAAAGAGCTAGAAAGGGAGGACAAGTGTCTGTGATGTGAGGCACCATAGTACAAAGAAAAAGGGGCTCCTAGAAAGGTTTTATGGTATCTTCCAATTACATTAAGGTTCAAGTACTTGATTGCAAATACTAATGATGTAAAGAACTTAAGGTGGCATGCAAATGATAGGATATCTAACAAAAAAATTTGACATCCAGCCGGTTCTCCTCAATGGAAAAAATTGATCAATTGTTTCCTCAATTTGGCAATGAGCTAAAGAACCTCAGGCTTGACTTTCTATTGATGGAATAAATCCTTATGGTAGCTTGAGCAGTATACATAGCTCATAGCTTAGCCTATCACCTCAATTGTGCTTGAAATGAAAGTACATAATGCTATCCATATTGATTTCGAGACCAAAAAAACTTAGAAATGGCATTGATATTCACCTAAGATCTTTGATTAGAGACTTGAGAGAATTATAGGACGTATGTAAGGCAACACTAAGTACTGGCAGTGTGCCATAGAATATCAAAAGTCCACACGTTCTCATTGGTGAACTCCTACCGAGATCATGCCTTTTACTTTTGTCTACCTTTCTGAGTATTAACCACTTCAACACTCTAAGATAGTATAACATTTATAAATTTTCCTTAAACAGTTCCTTAGTCTATCTAAGATACCTTACTTAGTTACACTTCCTTAAGTTCAATTTCTATTCTTTATGATTACAATACATGCAAACAAATCTCGTTTCCATTATTGTTAAACAATTAGAAATATATTTGTACTATAATCAAAGTAATACCCCATAACCCCTTATAAAGTACATTAATCTTTTAAAATATGTAATGCATGATAGCTAGTAATATTTATTCAAAAATAGCTAAAATAAAGTAATAAGAAATACAAATTCTCCTGTTACCTCAACCCTTTGGTACTAAAAAGGTTCCTCTTATACAAAATAGAACTTGGCTTGTTCCTTAACTTCTCAATAAGTTTCACTAACAATTTCCTACAACATATAAGTGATTCACATCATTTATCATGATAAGTAGCATTAATGAAGACTATAACTCATACCACACAACTTGGGTCAATGAGTCATAATCCATCCTAATAGTCTATATATTAAACCAACAATTCACATAGTATCACTTAACCACCAAAACCATTTATTAGCCATCACTAGGTTAATTTTCAATTCATATAATTTTTAATCAATTAAAAACCTTCACTTAATGTCACTAACTTTCACTAACTTTCACCATTAGCCCTATAATGAAAACCAAACCTTAATTTAAATCTTATTGGGCTCAAATAGAAAAATTATAACTAAATCCATAGATTTAAACCATTAAGGAGCAAAACTCAACCTCTCGGGGTTTAATTTGTGCCCAAAACACCTCTTTTCATCCAATTATCCACTCAAAACATTAGATCACTATATAGAAACTCAAAACATCCTCCCTAGGATCCAAAGAAACTAAAGCTTACAAGAATAAAGCCTTTTAGATCGAAATTTAAAAATTTTCTCTTCTAAAAATTGAAGAAAATCAAGAGGGAAGAAAGGGGATTGAAGTAGAGAGTTTACCTATTATGTAACCGAGCTCACAATGGTCATAAAGCCTCCTAAATCTAAGCCTAACTCCCTCTCTTTCTCCTATCTTCTTCCTCTCTCTCTCTCTCTCTCTCTTGTGCATTTGTTTCTTTCCTTTTCATTTCTACTTCTGCGTTCATTTTGCTCTTAAAACTACTAATCTAACACTTTGGGAGAAAATTACAAGAAAGGGCCCAACATTTTTTATTATAGCACAAAAGCCTGGGTCAACTTTGGTAATTTTTCTCATAGTTAAAAATCAAATAAAACTAAATTTTTGCTTATTAAAATTCAAAATTTAGACCTCTATCAAATTATTCTTAATTTTAATTTAATTATAGATATTTTATTTTAAAATAAATCTAAGTCTTAAAAATTTTAGAATGTTACACTATGGAATTTTGTTCTAATTACTTGTCAAATACAAAACCAATTGGGCTTCCTAAATCTCATCAAGAGAGGAGGCAATTAGGTCAAGGCACATTGTAGGTATCAGTAAAGAGCATGAATCGTGATGAAGTGCAAGAAGTACATTTATATATCTTGAATAATATTGATAAAGTTTGATGTTACATAGATACACATAAAGAATTTTCAATGGTAGAATGCAATCGGCTAAGAATGATTGAACAAAGGTTCTTGAAAGAGCACAATAGGACTTTTTCATATTAGTTCAAACAAAAAGTCTTAAATAAAGATGACGTTTCTAATACTATCAAATGGTTAGTAGAGGGTCTTAATATGGACGTGATATGCTAGAGTGCAAACAATATTAATGGATATTCTTTTTATATAAAGTATCTTGATGAGAAGAGCATTGTGCAAACTAGTGGAGTTATGATAGTGGCTAAAGTTGTGCACTTTCAAGTGAGAAAGATAAGAATCCAAAAAAGGTGCAACATCCGAAAACTTTAAATCTAGAAAAATTAATTAATTAAGGGATAAATTAGTTAAAAATATAATTAATTTATTTAATTATGTTTTTGGGTTGCTAATTGGATTTTTGGGCCATATTTGGCTCTAAATTAAGTTAGGATGAAAGTCGAATCAAGTCGGGAGGTATCGAAGGGAGCAAAATTAACTCGTTGCTTATTGCATCGTGAGCCGTGGCTTGTGTGGCATGTTTTGCAGCGCATGGCACAGTAGACAACTTGAAATTTCAAAAATTATCAGAAAAATTTAGATTTTGTGGTGGGAAACCTAGAGCACGAGGGGGGCAACTTTAGGCACTACTAGGGCATCAATTTAGGAGGATTTTAAAGACAAATTAAGCCTTCAAACTCTTGAGTAAGTTTCCTACCCTTCTCTTCTACCTTTTCATCTCATTTTCCATAGGATTTGGAAGAGTGAGAATTTGGTCTGATTGGATTAAGCTATGAGTCTATGTTTTGAAGGTTTCTATTGACTCTAAAGGTTTGATTTAGGTTTATTAATCTTGGATATGTGGTAATATGAAGCTATTTTGTTGTTTGGTGAAAGTTGGATCAAACCTTAACTTGATCATGGAATTTTGAGGTGTGATAAGTTAAGATATTGATTTTTATGTTGTGAGAGAGTTAGAGGGAGGCTTAAAGGGATTGTATGAATAAATTTTAATCTTAGCAAGCCTCTTTGTTGAGAATGAGTAAGAAGTGGGAGAATTGGGAGGTTATTAGTAGCTAATAGTGCTTGTATTAATTGAATATTTACATATAGTACTTGTTATTATAGATTGTGATGTGGGAAGACTTACCTTGACACAAGAAGAAATTTAGTACCATGGGTAATCCTTTTAGTAACAAAAGGGTTGAGATAACTAGATAATTTACATTATTTATTAACTTGTATAAGTTATTTTCAAGTTACTTTTCTATGATTTGTTGAGTATATATGTATAAATTCTTTAAAGGTTAACTATTTTAGAAAATGAGTGGAGTATTAGCTTGTGAAATTCTATATTTTTGAAGTAAATGGTAAGATTTATTATATTTGTTTAGAAAGTTGTTTATGCATGGTCAAGTGGAGATATGTAGTGAATTGTTGCATATTAGAAGGTGGGAGGTCACTCTAGTAGAGTTTAGTGAAGATTAAGTCCATATGGCATTGTTGGCACCTGGAGACACCAGATGCAACACTTACTCTCCTCAGTGCCTAAAAATGGGTACGATGTTAGAGACTTATTCTCCTTAGCACCCAAAAGGGTGTAGAGTTAGAGACTATACTCCTTAGCATCCATAGGATGCAATGTTGGAGTAACGACACCTTACTTACTTGTAATAGGGGAAACCAGTAGTCCAAAAGTGGTTTAGGACACCTTGGCTAGGTAGTCCTACCATGGATGGTGAGCTTGGGGACCATACATGTGGTTTAGTTCTATGAAATAGCCTACCAATTTGGTCGAGAGTATTAGAGGAACGGATGGTTAGGGATCATGCATGTATCTATGTGGTGATTTTACATGTGGTGCTTATTTTAATTGATTTAAGGCTTGTCTATAACTTGGCATATTAATCAATAATATAGATTATCTTAGTTACTGAGATTTTTATCACATCCCGTGGTTATCATTTTATAGGTTCCACCAGTGAGACTGAGCCAGGGAAGGAATCGGGCAAGGGCTAGCATACTTGCTACATTCTAATTCTAAAGCTAGATTTTGATTTGAGTCATGTACATAAACTTATATGGATGAAATTATATGTTGCAAACTAGGAATGCTTATCATTTTATTTGGTTGCACTTGTTTCATACTATATTATTTTATATTTTAGCCCAATATTGTATATGAGGCGAATATGTGGCAATTTTTGTGGTGGTGGGCTAAAATACTAATACAAGTACAAGGAATATTTTATCTATATGGTGACAATGTATATGTAGTGTAATATGCAGTAATAAAGGCCAAATAGCATATATGATGCTGATTTGGTATTTTGGCCATATTGGGCAAAATGGCCATTGAGTGGCCAAATTTTGTGTTTGGTATGTTTTTGTGTGTTTGATTAGTCAAGTGTATTTTGGTCTATTGGACTTGGTTCAAGCTTCATAATGGATTAATGGTATAAGTTATGAGTTTTGGGTATTTGGATGGTTGAAAATTCCTTTAAAAACTGACTTTTACATCTGAGTGTCTAAAATTCTCATACGGTGTCGAATCATAATGAAAATTATAACATTAGTTAGCTTATTGAATAAGCTTCGTGCGGGTGCTTGAATCACTTCAATTGAACATCAGATACGAAAATGGCGTGCGTTCGAAATTCATCCAGAAAAGTTGTCATGACAGCGTTGCTATCATGGACACATGCGCCTATTTTATATTATTTGAATTATATTTTGTTTATAGTTCTTTATGTTTTACTTTTAGGAACATGGAGAAGAATTAGAGTAGACCTACTAACGGTGCTTCAACCCAGTGGTCTGTAAAGGTTACTTTGAGCAAGCCTACTATAAAGGTTACTCCAAGCCAGTCAACTATAAAGGTGGCTCAAAGCCAACCGACTATAGAGGTTTCTCATAGTAGTGATATTGATCCTATTCAGAGCCAATCAGTAAGGAGGGAAAGACAAGGCAAGCGACTAAGAGAGCTGACTTTGACTAGGACTATTGGCTGTAGATTACCAATCCAGTTCAATCAACAGTGGAAACCATAAGGGCCAAATAACACCAAGTTTGTCAACTACCTTAGGCTTTTATCACGTAATAAGCCTAGTATCTTGTGTAGGATAAGGAGGCACAGCGGAAGATTAATTTTAAAATTCCTATCCTGATATGGATAGAATGAACTCGTTTAAGTCAAGGTGAATAGAAGAGTTACCTTTTAATTCTTTAAATTTGGCGCACATTCTCTTTAAGAGTTTGGATCTTAGGAGCTGACAATATAGATTTTCTCCCTCTAACGGTATCCACATGAATAGCTCTTTAACTTGAACAGCGTACTAGCGTTCTCAGCATCTGTTCTTCTTATAACTTTAATTTTTCTTTCTATAGGGTGTTTCATGGCTCTCAGAGTATTTTTACCATCAGAACTTTTCTAACTCTCTCATATCCTTCATAAAGGATGTCCCAGTCTATATATAGCATATAGATAAGGATTTTCATCTTTCACTTAAAAGCCCACAAAAATTTAATTAAATTTATCTCATAAATTTAATCCATAATATCATATCTAATTTGAATTTATTTTATAAATTTAAATTATAAAACTGACATGATATTCTCTTATATCATGTTAGTTATTAAATTTAATCTATCATATAAAATTAAATTTAAAATTAACATAACATAATATAACATAATATAATATATAATATCACATATACATATTATATATATACATATATATTTGAATATATATATATATATATATAAATATTTATCAAATAAATATTCAAATATATATATATATATATAATTCATTCACCCTATATTACATTTATTGAATCTATACATATTTCATATTCAATGAACTTGGACATTATAGCTCAAGTTGGACTGTTCTTGTGTGTGACCCTATAGCCCATATGAAATTGGCAGTAGGCTAATTACGCTATTAGCCTACAAGTCACAAGTGGCCTCTAGCAAGACATTACAATTACCCAATTCACATGGAGATCGATGATCCGATGTAACCTATCATACAAACATATCACATCCCTTTTGTTACATGATATTTTCAATCAAGCATGAGACATGGAATTGTCATTCTCCTTTACTTGACCGTTACTTTCTTGATCTTTGTGTGGACTGACAGTAACAATGGAAAAACCCTTTCCATTATAGTATGGCCATACATTTTCTCAGTCTTACTCATCGAGGGGCCCAGTAATATATCTCACTTAATGTGAGGGACTTAATGTGAGGGAAATTCCATCTTGACCACTCATATTCCTCTGCATGAATATCACTAAATTCAATCATAGTCTTTATGATCACCCTGTCAAAGGTGACTTTTGACTAAGTCAAAGTTCAATGATCATCATGTAGGAATCCATGATGATCTCAGGTCAAAGGGCTTGGTGATATAGTTACATATGAGATAAGCTTATGACTTGTACCATGTAGCTTTCTCATAGCAGGTCGGTCCAACACCTTATACTCTTTCAAGTGCCTATGACTTTAATTTGTATCTCTATAATTAATGAAAGTCATACTAGTCTTGTTTTATCTATGATCCCTTAAAGATGATTAACCATGGACATTTAAGACAATCACTATAGTTTGTCTAAGGATACGGTTATCATATTGAACATGCAATTGTTATGATAACAAAAGAGAAATTCATTAAGTAATAATGTGCATAGTACAATGATTGGCCTTAGGGCACAATTTCTAACATCCTCCCACATGTACTAGGTACAATCATTAATTTTGTCTAATTCCCATTGTCCTAACATGACGTTTATACTTCACCTGTGCAAGAGGCTTTGTAAGAGAATCAACAACATTGTCTTGTCCTGTTACTTTGCATATTTGTATATCACCTCTATCATTGATATCTCACAAAACAAGTTTATTGAATCTGAGATGCTAGGCACCACTCCTAATTCAGCAATGAACTTTCTGATCCAAACGGCTTCCTTAGCTGTATCTAATCCTGCTATATGCTGCTTCTATTGCAAAATCAGCTGTTGTGCTTTGCTTTAAGCTCTTCCAGCTCACTGCCCTATCATTTAAGGTGAACACATATCTTGATTGCAATTTAAGTTCATCCTGGTCATTTTGGAAGCTTGCATCTGTGTAACCTGGTACAACTGGCTCATCATCTAATCCGCCATATACCAAGAATAAATCCTTAGTCCTTCTTAAGTACTTTAGGATATTCTTGACAATAGTCCAATGATCATCTCCTGGATCTGCTTGGTATCTCTGATTGCGGTGCATGGATGCACATGCTGTGGCGCATGTCACAAACAAGATGAGCATATGGCTCTGTGCCATATGCCGTGGCACACTGACTATCCGCCGCGGTGCACGGACCAAAATTTAGTTTTATTTTGTGTGCTAAAATGCATGCAATTGAGTTAGGAATGCTAGTGGGTTATGTCTACTATGTATTTGGAGTGTATGATTTATTTTCGCTTTGTTTTCTCTAATTGAATTGTGATTTAATTGATTTTTATAAAGTAAGTCTTCGGCCAAAACTTTTAAAATGGAATTTGATTATTGTGGATGATGTGAGTTAATGGTAACACCATAGTCTTCTCTTATATTAAGTAGATATATGAGAGGAGGCTACACCACTTGCACCTGATGGTTTTTATTCCTTCAGGTTGATCGATTAAGGTCTATACCTTATTATCACACATGGATTGCATTTCAGACTTCAGGGCATTTAGCCATTTCTTGGAATTTGGTCCCACTATGGCTTCTTGGTAGGTGGTTAGTTCATTATGTTCAATAAGCAACACATCACGACATTCATTAATTAGAAATCTATATCTCTAAGGATGATACCGTGTCCTATCAAACCTTCATGGGCCTTATGTTATTTAAGTAGGCTCATTTACTTCTTGTGAGTCTTCTCAATTTTCCATCTATGACTTTATGCTATTTTGTGATTCTTAAATTTCTTTAAGATATATCTTTCTTCCATTAGTTCTTTTAGAGATAAATTCTCTTTCTACCTTTATTTCTTTAAGATACCTCATAAAAAGGCACTTTATGAATTTGGGTGCTAACTTGTTTGAGGCTTGTTTCTTAACATAAACCTTACTTTCCAAATCTTGAGAAAAGACAAACTAGGTTTCTTCCCAGTCTATATTTCATATGGTGTCTTCCTAATTGTCTTAGATGGAACATAGTTCAGTGTGAACATAGCTGTTTCTAGTGTATGGCCCTAAAAGGATGGTGGAAGATTTATTTGACTTATCATGGATCGAACCATATCTAATAGCATATGATTTCTCCGCTCAGAAACACCATTCTATTGTGGTGTTGCTGGAGGAGTTAATTGTGAGACTATCCCACAACTCTTGAGATGATCAATGAATTCTTGGCTCAAATATTCACCTCCTCAATCAGATTGAAGAGTTTTAATAGTCTTGCTAAGTTGGTTTTATACTTTATTTTGGAATACTTTGAACATTTCAAAACATTTAGATTTGTATTTCATTAGGTAGATGTATTCATATCTACTGTAGTCATCAATAAAAGTAATGAAGTACAGATAACTCCCTCTGGTAGTTGTACTCATTAGTCCACATACATATGTATGTATGAGTCCCAGTAAGTTATTAGCCTTCTTACCATGCCTAGTAAAAGGTTTTTCATCATCTTTCCTAATAAACAAGATTCGTAGGTGTCATAAGATTCAAAATCAAATGAGTTGAGAAGTCCATCTTGATGGAGTTTAGAAATGTGTTTCTCATTTATATGGCCGAGATGACAATGCCATAGGTAGGTTGGATTCAAATCGTTTTATTTGATCCTTTTGGTAGTTATGTTATAGATGTCTTCATTACTAGAATGTTTCAGATTTAAAAGATAATGACCAAAATGCAAATCACCATTAGCATAAAAAATGTCATTTTGATAAATAGAACATTTACCATTTCCAGTAATGAAAGCAAAACCTTCCTTATCCAAATAAGAAAGAGAAACAATGTTGCTACTCAAAGCAGGAACACAATAGCAATTATTCAAAACTACCAAAAGCCCATTGGGCAAAAGTAATTCATAAGTGCCTATAGCTAAAGCAACAACTCTTTCTCTATTTCTAACTCGTAGGTCTATTTCGCCCTTCATCAACTTTCTACTGTGTTTGAGACCCTGCACATTTATACAAATGTGAGAACCACATGCAGTATCTAATACCTATGCAGAAGAAGTAGAAAGGTAAATGTCTATAACATAAATACCTGAAGGAGTAGCCCTGCTATCCTTCTTCTTTTTCAAATCTTCCAAGTAGAGCTTGCAGTTCCTCTTCCAATGACCTGGATCATTATAAAAGAAGCAAACTCCTTCCTTTGGAGGCTTTTCCTTCTTAGCTGGAGGCTTGGTTTCGAGCTTGTTCGACTCTTTAGTCTTACCATCTGAGCCTTTACCCTTTCTCTTGCCCTTGCCTTTGCCTTTCCTTTTCATATCCTTTCCTTTCTGAACTATCAAAATAGTGCTAGGCTTTTTCTTAATGTTTTGCTTAGTAATTTTAAGCATCCCATGCAGTTTAGAAATGGATTTCTCCAAGTCATTCATGTTATCATTCATAAAAAAACTGGTCATAACTTTTTGGGAGTGAGTTTAAGATCAAATTTGTATCTAACTCCTAGCTTAAGGGAAATCCGAGCCTCTTTAAGGTGATCAATATAGCTCTTCATCTTTAAAACATGAGTGTAACTGATGCACCCTCAGCCATCTTGTAAGAGTGTAAGGCCTTTATGGTCTCATACCTCTCTTGCCTTGCTTGTTACTGGAACATTTCCTTAAGATGTACAATCATCTCATAAGCCTCCATGTGTTCCAAATCTCTTTAAAGTTCTGGAACCATGGTAGCTAGCATTAGGCATCCTACATCCACCGAGTCATTGGTATGCTTTGTGTAAGCATCACTTTGAGCTCTTGGAGTGTTGGCCGCAAGCTCCTCAAGAATGGGTTCATCCAGGACACAAGCCTTTCTTTCCTGCTCGAGAACAATTCTCAAGTTCCTGAACCAGTCAAGAAAGTTTGTCTCATTGAGTTTGTCCTTCTTAAGGACTGATCGCAATGATAGTGTAGCAGTGTTACTAGTTGACATGATTCTATAATAAAATACACAAAGGTAATTTTATATCTCCCACTAAAACTAACAATCCTTAAATTTGATTAGTGGGCTAAGACCCATATTTCACTTAAATTTAAGGTTGCTATGGCAGGATGCTTAAAATTAAGTTATTTAGGTAGGTAACTCATTTACCAATTACATCACATGTAACTCTTAAATCTTTATAGGATTCAATCATCATATGATCCGCTATTCACTTTAGTGGATCATACATTTGAGTGATCTAGATTTTGACAAGTATTCATTCATTGACGGCATTATGACTTAAGATTTTAATTTATTAATTAATAAATGTGTAAAGTGAAAGCAGTTATATCTCATACAAAATCATGCATATTATGATCTAATCAAAAGCATAATTAAATGTGATACAATATGGCTCACCTAACCTATATCCATCCCAAGCCAATAAGAGGACCTCTTAAGAAGATAAATTACATCAAGAAACCTCATTTATTCATATGAGGGAATTGAGATGAGAAGAGAATGTACATTCAAAGTTTATAGAGAGAGGCACGACACGAAGGCCGTATTTAAAATTTACAACCCTTGTAAAACTAGAGACATATGTGTCACCATACCCATACAACTTCAAGGCAAAAAAAACACACAACAAATAAACAATTCATATATAATGAAAGACTATAAATTGTGAATTAGGTTGTGCTACGTAGAGTTAGCCACGGTGGTCCTGTTAGCCGGTTAGTCATATGAGAATGCGAATGAACAATAATGACATTGAGAATGCACATCATATGGATGAACATTAGTCATCTTGAGAATTCACATCATATAGCCAGATATTAATCATATTGATTTATTTAAATTCATATAAATTTGAATATATATAAAATGAGTTTATAGATATATATGTTTCGAAAACATCACATGAAAAACGAATATATAGATTTCAGAAATATCACATATAAATTTTGATAATCTTAAAGCAATGTTCATCCAAAGAAGTTCATCACATGAAGATTTAAGAACATAATCAACCAAAACCCAACTTAAATGGAAATTTGACTTGCCTCTGGTACCACTGTTAGATATAAGGAGGCGCGGTGGAAGATTAAATTTTAAAGTCCCTATTTTGACATGGATCGAACGAACTTGTTTAAGTCAAAGTGGATATAAGAGTTACCTTTTAATTCTTTGAAGTTGGCGCACGGTCTCTTCAAGAGTTTGGATCTCAGGAGCTAACAATGTAGATCTCCTCCCTCTACCGGTATCCCCACAAATAGCTCTCAAACTCAAACAGCGTGCTAGCGCTCTCAGCATCTGTTCTTCTTTTAACTTTAATTTTCCTTTCTATAGGGTGTTTTATGGCATTCAGAGTGTTTTTGCCCGTCAGAACTTTTCTAACTCTCTCACATCCTTCATAAATGACGTCCCTATCTATATATGGTATATAGATAAGGGTTTTTGTCTTCTACTTAAAAGTCCGTGAAAATTTAATTAAATTTATCTCATAAATTTAATCTATAATATCATATCTAATTTAAATTTATCTTATAAATTCAAATTATAAAACTGACATGATATTATCTTATACCATGTTAGTTATTAAATTTAATCTATCATATAAAATTAAATTTAAAACTAATATAATGTAATAATATATAGTATAATATAATATATATATCACATATACATATTATATATATACGAATATATATATACATATATATTTCAAAATATATATATATATAATTATATTTTGAATTTTATATTTCATATAAATATACATATATATATATAAATATTTATCAAATAAATATTTAAATATATATATATATATATATATAAAATTCATTCACCCTATATTACATTCATTAAATCTAGACATATTCCAGATTCAATAAACTTAGACATTATAGCTCGAGTTGGGCTGTTCTTGTGTGGGACCCTATAAGGCCATATGAAATTGGCAGTAGGCTAATTACACTATTAGCTCACAAGTCACAAGTGGCCTCTAACAAGATATTGCAACTACCCAATTCACATGGGGATCGATGATACGACGTAACCTATCATGTAACCATATCACATCCCTTTTGTTACACGATATTTTAGTCAAGCATGAGACATGGAATTGTCATTCTCCTTTACTTGACCGTTACTTTCTTGATCTTTGTGTGGACTGACAGTAACAATGGAAAAACCCTTTCCATTATAGTATGGCCATACATTTTCTCAGTCTTACTCATCGAGGGGCCCAGTAATATATCTCACTTAATGTGAGGGACAAATTCCATCTTGACCACTCATATTCCTCTGCATGAATATCACTAAATTCAATCATAGTCTTTATGATCACCCTGTCAAAGGTGACTTTTGACTAAGTCAAAGTTCAATGATCATCATGTAGGAATCCATGATGATCTCAGGTCAAAGGGCTTGGTGATATAGTTACATATGAGATAAGCTTATGACTTGTAACATGCAGCTTTCTCATAGCAGGTCGGTCCAACACCTTATATTCTTTCAAGTGCCTATGCCTTTAATTTGTATCTCTATAATCAAAGTCATACTAGCCTTATTTCATCTATAATCTCAAATATGACTGACCAGGGACATTTAGGATAATCACTATAGTTTGTCCAGGGATATAGTTATCATATTGAACTTGCAATTGTTATGATAACAAAAGAGAAATTCATTAAATAACAATATGTATAGTACAACGATTGGCCCTAGTGCACAATTTCCAACATCTTGTATGAAGATTGGCTTGATATGCCAAAACGTGTGAAGGAAATTTGGGAAAGCATTCAGGTATGTCGTTATAAAGTTATAAAAATTTGTAATTATTATGTGTAAAATACTAAAATTATTAATTGCAACTCGCCTATGATGTTATGAATGATGAAGCATATTGGAGACAACTGATAAAATATTGTGGGGAATATTGGAAAGGTTTCAAGACTAACCTTGCAAGGAAATTTGTGCATGCCAACTTGAAAGAAGGTTAGCCTCATCCTAATCCTCTCAAGACATACCTGTTTCTGGATGAAACAAAATTAGTAGGAATTTTATAGGATTTGGACTTTTGAAAAAGCTATGGTTTGATTTCTAATTGATTTATGTGTGGTAATTTGATTCAAATTATTGTATTAATTTGTTAATTTTTTATTAACAAGAGAAACGAGCTGTTGGATAGGGAGGCACTGTGAAAGATTAAAATTTTAAAGTCCCTATCCTGATATACCGAACGAACTCGTTTAAGTCAACATGAAAAAAAGAGTTACCTTTTTAATTCTTTAAAGTTGGCACATATTTGGATCTCAAGAGCTGACAACGTAGATCTGCTACCTCTACCGGTATCCACACGAACAAGTCTCTAACTCGAACAGCGTGCTAGCACTCTCAGCGTCCGTTCTTCATTGAACATTAATTTTCTTTTTTATAGGGTGTTTCATGACTCTCAGATTGTTTTTGTCATCAAAACTTTTTTAATTCTCTCTCTGCCTTCATTAGGAAGTCCCTACCTATATATAGTATATAGATAAGGGTTTTTGCCTTTTATTTAAAAGCTCACGAAAATTTAATTAAATTTATCTCATAAATTTAATCCATAATATCATATTTAATTCGAATTTGTCTTATAAATTTAAATTATAAAACTGACATAATATTCTCTTATATCATGTTAGTTATTAAATTTAATCTATCATATAAAATTAAATTTAAAACTAACATAAGATAATATAATATAATATAATATATATCACATATACATATTATATTATATATATATGAATATATATATATACATATATATTTCAAATATATATATATATATTATATTAGCTATATTCAATTTTATATATCATATACATATATATATAATTATATTTTGAATTTTGTATTTCATATAAATATATATATATATATAAATATTTATCAAATAAATATTCAAATATATATATATATATAATTCATTCACCCTATATTACATTCATTGAATCTAGACATATTTCAGATTCAATGAACTTGGACATTATAGATCGAGTTGGGCCGTTCTTGTATGCGACCCTGTAGACCCATATAAAATTGGCAATAGGCTAATCACACTATTAGTCCACAAGTTACAGCCTTTAGCAAGACATTGTAACTACCCAATTCACATGGGGATCGATGATCCAATGTAACCTATCATGCAACCGTATCACATCCTTTTTGTCACACGATATTTTGGTTAAGTATGAGACATGGAATTGTAATTCTCCTTTATCTAACCATTACTTTCTCGATCTCTAAGTAGACTGACAGTAGTAATGAAAAAACTCTTTTCATTATAGTATGGCCATATATTTTCTCAGTTTTACTCATCGAGGGGCCCAGTAATATCTCTCACTTAATGTGAGAGACAAATTCCATCTTGACCACTCATATTCCTCTGCATGAATATCACTAAATTCAATCATAGCCTTTATGATCACCCGGTCAAAGGTGACTTTTAACTAGGTTAAAGTTTAATAGTCATCATATAGGAATCCATGATGATCTCAAGTCAAAGGGCTTAGTGATATAGTTACATATGAGATAAGCTTATAACTTGTATCACGCAGCTTTCTCATAGCAGGTCAATCCAACACCTTGTACTCTTTCAAGTGCCTATGCCTTTAATTTGTATCTCTGTAATTAATCAAAGTCATACCAGTATTGTTTCATCTATAATCCCTCAAAGATAACTGACCAGTGACATTTAGGACAATTACCATAGTTTGTCCAGGGATACAGTTATCATATTGAACATGCAATTGTTATGGTAACAAAAGAGAAAGTCATTAAATAATAATGTGCATAATACAATGATTGGCCCTAGGGCACAATTCCCAACATGAGCAAAAGGCAAGAAATTGATTAGAGAAATGAATGCCGCTATACAATATCATGTTAAAGATATCTTGATAGATGAGAAGTTGAAGAAGAGAGAAGAAGAAGCTAAATCTGATCCTTCCATTCTCTTATCCCCACCATCGCCTATCTTTCGTGAGGATAAATCAAGATACAATCATCAATATAAGAAAGGAGGCTATACAAGCGAGAAGGCACGTAAGGTTTGCCAAAAGGATTGTAAGTAACATTTAATTCTTTAATTTTTTTATTCAATTATCGATACAAAATGTTATAATTTTTTTTGTTTGTTATAGAAGGCTCTTAAGGAACAACAATCTCAAGGATTCTTCATTCAAAGGGTAGAAATAACATCTTGATTATTGTTACAGGAAAACTAAAGCATTCAAGGCACGATAAAGGTGTTGGATTTGGTATGGGAATCAGAGATTACTTTGGAGCACTACACACCCTAGCAACTCGAGAGTTGTTATGAGAAAGGAGCTGAAAAGTGTAATGACAAATATATGGCAACAAGCAATGAAGGATGCTGAACTTCATTTGAAGCTCATTTAGAAGCTTACTTAGAATCCTGGCTTGCCAAAATGAAGGAAGAGATGATGACCTTTATGACCTCATGATAAGAGACGACTGTCAAATACACCTCATAAACAATCTCCTAAATTTTATAGCATGAAAGGGAGTAATGTTCTTAGACATGTGTCAGAGGGTCCTTCAGCAAGAAACACCAGTGAACCATGTGAGCTATATCTAGAGATCCTGATAGATGCTTAGTTGCTCTTAACAATGTCCACACTTTAGGGAAAACCATCCACCAAAAGCAAATGCGATAAGTTCAAGTGAGAGTAGTGGTAAAAGATGTAAAAGTAGTAGGGGCACTCATCCCATTCCCTACTGATGAGGTTAAGATTGTGTTTAAAGTTGTTAGGACTTTTATCATGTGGCCTAAGAGACTTGTGAGTATGGTTCAAGTTGCTGTAAGTTTTATTAAATATTTAGTGAATTTTATTAAATATTTTTAAAGAATAAAAGTTGATTCCTACCTTTCATGTTTTTTAATTAACTATCTCTTGCCTTTTCAGTTCTCTTGCCAAATCTTCCCCAACCGCAGCCACCACAGTTGACTACTCTCCAATAAATAATTTTACTAGCATACTATAAATCATTCCAAGAAAAAAAATTTGTAAAGGAAAATGATGTTGTAGTTATGTAGAATCCCAGTGATGATTGAGCTAAAAGATTGAATTGGCTTCTCTTGAAAAGTCAACTTACCATAGTGTCAATTAAGCTATTTATGCTATAGTATGTTTTACTTTAATATAATTAATTTATCAAGTTCAGTCAACTAACATGATTGCATTATCGCAAGTACCTCTACCGTTTGTGCATTACATTGGGCAAAGGTGATAATTTCATATTTCTTTGTCTTCATCACATGATGGAGAAAGGAAATACTCGAAAAATAAGATTCCAGTACCTACAGCAATGAATATGTAAAGTTAAAAAGGATGTTTTCATGGCTCCATATGTACAATCATAAGGACCAACTTACAATTAATAGTTTGTTGTTAAGTGTGAATTTCTTCCAATAACTCACCCTATTTTGTAGGGACTACTGGCAGCTGATTATTCTTTCATTGAAAAGTAACACAATCCTCTTCTTATGCTCCCTCCATTACAAATCAAACAAGGACATAAAGAAGATGATAGATATAAAACCTCCAATTTTAAAACATATAATTAACACATACTTAACCTTAAGGTAGAGCTATCATGATATTTATAACTACTTTAATAATAAAAGATGTCATTGAAAAAAAAGGATCAACCTTAGCTATATAAAAATTTAAAAAGGCTAAGTAAGAAAACCCCATAGAGATGGGATCCCATAAATCATTAAATCTCATAATTGAGTTTAAAAGGTCATTTAACCATTATAAATTAAAGTAAAAAGTGTTTGGTAAGCATGAAAACAATTAGAGCTGAAAACAAGTCAAAATAAGGTAAAAAAAAGTCATTTTTGCTTAACAGGGGTACTTGGTTGTAGCCAAAGAACATTAAGCCGTGGCCAACACTTCTAGTAAAGTCTTGGCTATGACCAATTCTCTCTCAACTGTGGCCAAATGGTCTCGAGAAGTCTTTTGGCTACAGATAATAATCTATTAGCCATAGCTAAAGATATGATAGCATCTATCATGACAACTACCAATTACACGAACTTTTGACGTGCATAACTTTTGACTTAGATCTTCAATTGAGGTGATTTAAGTGCCCACACATCAATAATTTCATAATCTACCTTTTAGTTTCATGTCAATCAGACATCAGATGAAGAATTTAGACACTCAGAACCACAATTTCATATTTTTGCCTCTAAACTATCAACCAAGTGTTCAGATCTCAAACCACAAGCCATTAGCCTACACAAGGTCTTAAATCACACTTAATAAGTCGTAATACACTCGTCTAAATAGCCACAAACATCAAACCACTCCTTATACAAGAATTGATTACCTAACCACCATAAACCACATAACAAGGGGTGAAAATGCAATTATTTGCATTCAAGTTAAATAATCACCCAAAATATGTAAAACTCATTTAACTAGTCAAAATATACTTGTTCAAACTATCTTGATACATTACCATAGTCAGATTAGGGGTTTGGACCCTATTATGGCCAAGAAAATCTAAAAATGACTAAATTCAATGTTTAAGGTTACAAATGCAAGTGGACTTCAAATAAACAAAAGTTAATATGAAAGACCCCTACTTGGAAAATATTGTATTCAAATTACACATAAAATATAAAACTAAAGAAAGTACAATTATTTACTCAATCTCTAACTTTATAAGCCTCCCTTTTGCCTTTAGTTTGATCCTTACTTGTAAACATTAAACTATAGGAGTGAGATAAATATCATAGTAACCAAATAATTTAATCAAGCATATTAAAGTGTCACAATCACAACAGGTAAGCATTTAATATCACATAAGGCAAACTAATATTATTCACAATGCATCTTTATAATGTGTTTCGCATGATCAAATGCAACCACCTTATGTCACTCTTTATATCATCTGACCAAATCCATAGGCTTTATCTCATATAGGTCTAGCCTATATGACCGGATTAGCCTTACTCTCTAATTATGAAGGATCACCTGACCAAAGGTGTAACACTTGCCCCGAGTGTTATCCAAAAATCACACAATCAAATAAACTAAGTGTGGTTAAGGAATTAATCCTAAAACCAACTTAGGAAACAAACCATTTAAAGCCTTAAAAAAATTTATAGAGTCTACCTATAGCACGCGGAAGCAAGTTAGACGAAAGTGAAATAAAAAGATGCTATCATGACAGCATAAATGCTATCATGACAGCCCTCCTGGGCCAACTTCCGGGAGGCACCGTTTCGTCATTCGACTTCCGATCGAAGTGATTTTAAAGCTCACACGTCACATTCAAAGGGTACTATAAGTATACCAAATTTCAAAAAGGATCCAACGAGTGGATTGAAAAATTAGACATGTAAAAAAATAGTTATTTTTGCTGTCATGAAAGCTGTCATGATAGCACTTCTGAACCAACTTCCGGAGTGCACCATTTCATCATCTCTGATCTCCAATCGAGTGATTCCAAAGCCCACATGTCACTTTTAAAGAATACTATTAGCATACTAAATTTTGAAAAGATTCAACAGATGGATTGAATTTTATACAGGTTACAACATCAATACTGTAGCTATCATGACAGCAATTTAATGCTGTCATGACAGCACCTCCG
>NW_026557317.1:0-24913 GCF_029017545.1 Prosopis cineraria | reverse complement strand
AGAAGATAGATTTTTTAGCATTCAACTCCATTCTTCCACCTATTTGCATGCACAATAGAACCAACAAATGAAAGAGTACAAAACTCCTCACCTCAAGTAGCTGACAGTGCATACACAGGGAAAAAGAAAAATGAAACTTATAGCTGAATAGAGGAAGAAGACAGTAATAATTCAGCCTTTAACCTATGAGTTAGTCCTCCCACAGCACCAGACCAGCTCTTCCTTGCTCCCCATGCACAATGAAAAGAATAATAGAGGTAGAAGAAGATATGACATCACCGACAGTGAAAAAAAATAGAGACCAACGGTGAAGTGAAGGACCAAGGACTCATGATATTACAACTAGCAATGGAGGATTACAGCATTCATACCACCAGCGACCGTTGGCAATGAGAAGGAAGAGACAAAGATGCAGATGAGAAGGAGATCAGAGCTACACACCCAAGTTTTAAAATTTTCTCCCTTTACTTTGTATCACCGAAACTGAAATAAGGGAGAAGAGAGAGAGAAAACAAATCTGGTGAGGGAGGGTATTTTGGTGATTTTAGAGGAGTTGAGAAAAATAAAATCCCATTTATTTGCATGAAGGGATTCAAACTTGAGACCTTAAGAATCACTAGCATGCACACTTCCTCTCTACTAACACTTCCTATTGCCATAATGTTCCCAAACATAAACAAAATATGTTCTAAACAAATTATTATATATTTTATTTTTTCAGGGTTATCACAAGATGATTGAAAAGGCCTTAGAGCTTTTTAAGAAATAATTCACTAAACACCTAAATGTGAAAGCAATGGATGCACATCTGGATGGACTTTAGTTGAGTATTTTTTCCTTAATTAAATAACTTTCAAACTAATTTTTGCTAATCCTTTTCATTAAAAAAAACTAAGGGGAAGCACATACACTTTGATGTTTCAGCTTTTGGAAAGGATTTTAAGAAGATATCCTCTGTAAAGTGAATCTTAAATATTGGTCATCATAAATTGTGGTTGTTACTTACTAGCAAATGTTATGTGTTATTAATGAATGTTTTCTTCTTCTAATTTTCTTTTTACATATTACTTAAGAAGAAACAATATATTATATTCTCTATAATGATGTAGCCTTAACTGCTTGTAAAGAAAACTCAACAACATGATGATCAACCTCCTGTTCTTTTACATTTTTTCCATGCTAACTATCTAAAGTTTGATGTGTTAGGAATGAAGAGTGACTATTTAGAAATGGAGGAGTAAAGAAATGGACAAGAGTAATTGAAGGACAACACATCCAAGGATAGAACTAAGGGGAGCAAGGAGGGGTGCTTGCCCCTGGCATTTCAATCCTTTATTAGAAAAAAAGATCAAAATTTTACTTATAAAAAATTGCAAAATGGATTTTAGCCCTCCATTCTAGAACCCTGGTTTTGATGATTACAAAATAAGAGAAAATTTTGCTTTACAAGGAAAGTCAATAAGGATTAAAATGGAAATTAAGGGTAATTAGCTACTTATGTTAAAATCTAACTAAGGTTCCTTATTCCCTTATAGCCATCTTATATTGAAAATAACCATGAATCACTAAGTGCTTTAAAGTTCTATTTAATTGAGATTGTTTTCAAGTTTAAGTATTTTGACTTATCTTGAAGCCTTTATTGCACCAAATTCATTATTTAAGAAGTTTTAAAAAGCCATGTAACATCCTGAATTTCCATATAAGAAACTAGCTACTAATTAGGAATAAATTAGTAAGTAGTGGATTGATTATGGTTTTAGATAGCGGGTTAATGTGTGGTATTGGTTGGCTAGTTTGACAATAGGATCGATTAGCAAGATGATGATCTAAGATGTAATGCACAAGCCACAATAAGGTTTGCCTTATTGTACCACGTGTTGTGGCATGTTCTGCATGCATAATAGTGTATGGCACAAAATTTACTTAAAGCTTATGTGCTCAACTCATGGTTCAAATGAGAGAAGAGAGGAAAGATGCACCAAGGAGAGGAGAGGAAGAGCTCTACTAGGGTAAGAAGTTTTAGGAGTTTGGGAGTTTGCTTCAATTAGCAACTTATCGAGTAAGTTTTGTACCCCCTTATACTATGCTTCTACCATAATTTCTCTAAGTTTGGTTGTTAAGAAATTGAATTAAGGAGTTTTATGAGTTAAAATCTAAGGGAAAGATTTTTAAAGGCTTTTGGATGCAAAACTAAGGTTTTGTAACTGGTTTAGGGTTTGATGGTTGAACTTTAAGGATGTAGGCTCGAATTAGCCTAAATGGCTAAGTTAAAAATGGATGTAAATGTTGACTAAATGAGAACGAGGGGTGTTTTGGTTACTTGGATGATTAAAAGGAAAAATGACTATAGAGAATAGATTATGTGAACTTAAAAGTTGTTAATGTAAATGTTTTATGTGTATTAAGGAATTTGGCTTAGCTAAATTAGTGCCTTATGTGGAATGTTGAGTATTGAAAGTAACTAAGGGATGTTCATTGTGTAAATTGAGCATTGATGATTTGTTCATGAAATTTTAAACTAATTAATAAGTTTAGTGAGAAACGATAATCTTTGGTAATAAAGATAAAGGTAACTGGAGTAACTTTTTTGTTATTAGTTTGCAAAATGATTTATAAGTATTTTGTATTAACTCAATGCACTATGTTTTATGAACTGATAGAGTAGTAGTGTTGCAAAAGAAATATGCATGTGTGTATGTGAGTAATGCTTGTAATGCATGTGAAGAGACATGTACATTTGCATCCATGATTGTACCCTAAATTAGGGCAAGGGTTGTGGCCTTACTTTATATAAGGCTAAGAAGTCTTGAAAGGTCCTAAGCATTGATAATGATCGGCTAAGGAGGACCCAAAAGTATATACATCCACAAGTGTACCTTAGACTAATATTGGGGGTGATGGCCCTACTTTGTATAATGCTAGGAAGTCATGATAATCTAAGCATTGAGTATGCTTTGCTAGTAGAGACTCAAGGGACCAATAATATTATGATGCTTGATCTGAGGCAGTGGTTTAGTGGCCCCTATTTTGTGTAAGGTTGAAAATCTTGGTCCAAGCATTGAGCTTGCTTTGCCAGTTGAAACCAAGAGTGCATGAATATAATGGATGAATTAGCATGTCATCGTGTGTATATCTATCTATATTTATTTTCAATAGTAGTTGATACTACTTTATCCTTTATACTTGACTTTTAATACTAATCGATATTTAGAGTTTATTTAAGTTATTGAGACGTATCTCACTCTGTTACCTTTTATATAGAGGTGAAGAGAGTACAAGAAATCTAGGAAAGAAAGTGAGGAAAGAATAGCTTTACTTGGTAGTAGTATTACTACCTTTAAATGTAATGAATGTTTATTTGTATTTGAGAAATTTTGGTTACCAACTAGGATGCATATATGTTTAAATGTGCATATATATGTGTGTGAATTCTAAGTTGTGATGAATTGCCTATGTAAATGAAGTTGCATCTCACTGAGTATATCCCAGTGGTGAATATGTGGGTAGGGTAGGCCTAGATGCTATTCAAGCAAGTATATGTTATATTGTGTAAATTTTTCCACTGGTAATGCATATGAATTGTTGTGTGATAACATGTACTTGCTTAAAACTTGACTAAATAGTGAGGCTTAGCCTCATTTATGTGTAAGTCAAGTGAATTTATAATTCTTGACCATATGGTGAGGCATTATCCTATACGTGGAGGTCAGACGATTGAAAGTGGAATAAGTGTATTGTTTATCTAATTATGTGTATTACCCTATATAAGACCTATATGTGGAGGTCAGACGATTGAAATAGGGCATTGAGAGGTCAAATTGTGGTTGTGATGTGTTATTTGTAATATGACATGTCAATTAGGTGTATTTGGTTCTTTAGACTTGGTTTAAGATCCACAATGGTCTAATGAGGCAAGGTGTGAGAATTGAACACTTAGGGTACTCAATTTTGAAAAAAATAACTTTCTGCACCTGGGTGTCCAATTTATGATTATACTATTGGATTGTGTCCAAACTTATCTAATTAGATTTATTATGTTATAATTTTTGTGTGGGCGCTTGAATCACTCCAATAGGACATCAAAAATCTACCATGATAATAGAATTTGATACATGCATTGCAGTGTATGGTGTCAATTTCGCAGTGCATGACAAAGAACTAAAGTATGTTACTTTGTATCATATGCCGTAGTGTATGTGGTACACACTGTGACATATGGCTTGCTCTTGAGAAAAATAATTATCAAATTTTTTTTCTGGTTAAGTGGCTGTGCTTTGTGCTTTCGTGAGCCCTTTTTGTTTAAGATATTTTCTATAAGGTTGGGATCCCATGTTTAAAAAAAATTAAGGGTTATATCTTTGTTGTATATTATAGTTGTAAGTCAGGGTGTGGATATATGAGTAAAGCTTGAGCTAAAAATTGAGACTTTACAAGCTGCAACTTCTATTTCATGTTAAATTGAATCTCTAAAAGCTTTTTATGTAATCTTAGTTTGATTGATCTTTTATATTGATATGGCTCTCTTTGTTCTGATATTCTTTTTTCTCTTATATTCCTCTTATATTCTAATATAAGCCTAATATTCCTATATATATATATATGTTTATTCTAGTATAAGCCCTTTATACCACCAGTATAATAGTTTTTGTATAAGAATTTCTCTAAGTATCCTTTATTCTAGAACGTCTTATGCTATTCAGGTACAATTACTTTATTCTAGAATAAGCATCCTTATATGGGCATAACATCCCTTATTCAAGTATAATCTCTTTGTTCCCATATAATGTCTCATTAATCATCATTTTTTACAAATATTTATTCCAATATAATTGAGCTATTTTGAAATAGTGAATACTATGTGAAATCTTTAATTGTTCTTGACTATACCATTATAACGGTCATTATTCTAGTATAAACATAAAGAAACATGCACTGTTTTATATGTTCAGTTTTGTGCCTTTTGATTTTTATTCTATATCAATTTCTTTCACTTTGTATGAGTTGTGTTATCTCTATAACTTTCCTAAAATCCTTTTAAATAAAAATTCAGGTATGATTTAAATCTTATTAATTCTTTTATTATTCTTTATACCCATATAGCATTAGTTTTATCGGTATAAACCTTACCTACATTTTATCAAATAATTAAATGCAAAGAGTCACTACTTTCCTTACATGCTGAGAGCAAAACTTAGTCAAAAAGCATTGTACCATTGTCTCTTTTCAAGAGAAAGCAAGAAGGAGAGAAGATGAAGTATCTAATAGCTATTCTCATGTATCTAACAGATCATTTATGGAGTCAACTATAAATAAACATATTTATGAAGATATTGAAACTAACAAAAGCAAGAGTTAATACACGCTCATATTCATTTAATAGTTTATCTTTTTTTGTTATAGTATTCATTACAAGTGAGTTTCTGTAATAGCCTATAAATTTGGGTTAATAACAACAATAACAATAACGACAACGACAACAACAACAATAATAATAAAGAGTGAAATAAAATAAAATATATGGTGAGTCATGTTGAGGGTATTTTTATTAAATCTAGAGCAAAATTTACAAGAAGATATGAGGGCTTAATGGAGATAGTGTCAGGCTGTCAGCCACCTACCTATTAGGTGTTAGGTTTGAAACTTCTCCCTGTAATACAGGAGATCTTTAAAAAAAGTTTAAAATCATTGTTTTTCCCTTACTCCTTCCATCTATCTATATATTTCTTTCTCTCTTTCTTTCTTTCTCATTTTTCCTGGAGTTGGGCATGCATCAGAGTCAATGGAAAATAGAGAGCAAGAAGTTTTGAATCCTACCTCTAGCTATCCTCGTCCTTTGCTCTCATCACTGTCGCTCGTCTCATCGCCAGCAACCGTGGGTATCCATCGCCACCTTGCAACATCAAGTCCTTCGCCATCCTTTCCTCTATTTGCCTTTGTTATTCCTCATTCTGTTCTTGCTATTTGTGTTCGTATTCATGCAGTAGGCGGCGTTTGAGATGAATCACTTATCTGAGGTGCTACTCATGAATATTTTGCGTTGACTCTCTTCCTCTTCCTTTTCCTTGTGCCGTATTAGATTTTCCCTCCCCTATTTTGCTATAGTTCTGCTACTTTCTTCTTGCATGTGTGTCGTGGCTATATAATGTGAGGAGCCTTGAAGTCATCTTTCCTTTTTCTTGATAACTCTATGCACGTGTGTGTGTAAAGTGATAGAACATAAAAGTGAAATGCAAATTTTTTTCTTCTAGTTCTATGGCTACCCATGTTACATGTCTAGAGGGAAAGGAATTTAAATTAAGCTATAAAATTGTATTGAAGCTTGATAATGATATATTTGGGTCAAAACTTTTGAGCAAAAAATTGATTTTTGTTTTGATTAGTTGATGTTGAAAGAATTGGTTAGCATATATTGGGATAGAAGAACTTAGACATGAAATTTGGAGATTGGTGCCATAAGGTATTTGTTAAACTAGTTGTTAGAAGGAGTTGCTTAATTGAATATTTCTTAGAAATTTCATCAAATTTCTTGGAAGACATAAATGGTTTGGATGCTATTATCTTGTGAATTAAGGTTGGAATTTTAAATTAAAGAGTATGCCTGTGAGGTGTTTGATAAAATGCCTATTAGAAAAATTAGACATATGATAACAAGATACATGTGATAATTAAAATTAAATTGTTGATAACTAGATAATTATTGGAAGATAATTTTCTTTAACTGATGATGGAAGTTTGATTAGCTTAAATATTAATGTTGAGGAATTTTGGAAAGAATATTGAGGAAGAAGAGGCTTGATATTTGTTTGAACTTTGATATAAATAGATACTCGATAAAATGCTAGAAGTAAAGAATTTTTGTTGAATGATGGAAAATAAATGTGATGATTGTATTATTGATAAATAAATTACTATGGACAACAATTATTCTCCATAAGAAAGTTGGAGTTAGAAATAGAAATGTTTGCAAAGAGTGTTTTTTTGATTGGTAATTCAATAGCCCATTTGCTATTTAAATATTAATCTTTGGAATATCTATGAAATGTTGAGAAAAATTAAAGTTAAGATTTTATGCATTGCTTTTTCTAAATTATTTGGATTGATAATGTCCAGAAATAAAATAAAATATAAAATTTATAGAAGAAAATAACTATGGTATTACTTGGCCATTAGGATTTAAAAAGCAATCATTATTGCGAGGGGACCAGCTAGGAGTAAATTATTTATTCGGAAGTTTATCGGGTAAGTGAATAGAATCCTAATTGATTTATGAGCCAACTTCTTTTTATCAAATATTGTTAGATTATATTTATATGCATATTGTTATATCTTTAAATTTTAATATTAATTATTTAAACTGAATTTTTCATTATGCTGGTCTCTCAAGCAAAACAAAGAAATGTTTTATGATTGAGTACTTTCAATTCTTTTAACATATTAATAATGTTTGATTTAAGGGTTGAAGATTGATTTATCATTATGATTTATCCACAAAAGAACACTAGTGAATTCATTTTATGATGAGTATGATGATAAATATTAAGAAGAAATAATATATTGATTTTTTGTCCCTATATACACTGGATTTAAAAGGTGGGATTATATCAAAACGTTGGTTGCTAATGGCAGTACCGTTAGCCCTTAGTGCACCATGGCTTACCTAGCTAGCAGGGTGTTTAGGAGGTACTAGCCCTGTGTGACAGCCAACACACGTGGAACGGAGGGATTGTTGTTCGTGAGTAATATAATCATACTTGTTTTTGTAGGCCTCATGCATGCACTTGTTCATGGCTCCTGCCATGCTTGTTTCGTGGCTTTGAGCTATGCTTGGTTACTTACCCTTGTGGATTGTGTGTCAATGCTTGTTAGTTATTTACCCTCGTGAATTGTGTGTCCACACTTGTTAATTGGTCTGATCAAATCCTACTAAAGAGTAAATTTGAAGCTTAAGTTTTCTCAAAATTTGATCTTTTAAAGCAAACTATTATTTTTACCATATTTGAATTTTATATTGGGCTGAATAATTTCAACAGTTTTTAAACATATATTAGTGTTTAAAGTGCAACTTGAATTTCTAATAAATTGTAATTGAGTTCAAGCATCTATGTTTTAATTTCATTTACATAACCATTGATATATATATGTATATATATGAGGTATGTGCTTATATTATTTTCAATTGATTATTTCATTAAGTTTATAAAGAGACTAATTGATGTACTTTTCATTATTTTCATAAATTGTAAATTGGGATGTTATTTACTGGAAATTTTTGGTCTAAGATAGTGTAGCTAGTCGTGCACCTTCAGATGATCCTTAAGGAGGTTAAATGCCAAGTTGAAGTTGGAGCAATATTCTATTTAATCTCTATCTATTGTAAAACTTGAAGTTAGATATATTATAAATTTTATTCTAGGTACTCCACATAAACTATAGTTAGGATCCTTGTTTACTATCTATATTGTTGGTCTACTGGTAGATGCTAAACTCTCTATTGTTATTTTGTTGTGATAATATTGTTGTAGAACCTTTAGAAAATCTTGTTTTTAGGGGAGGTTTTGTCAAAATTTTTACAGAAAGTTTTGGAATCTTTTTATTTGCATGAAAGTGTTATAGTGATTCTCCAATCCTATTTCAAATAGTTTAACATGTAAATTTGGGTTTCCATGATCAAGGTTTAAAGGATGTGTATTTGTGTATATATCTTGTATCGGACATGTCTAGTTTTAAGGCGTGACAGTTTCATTAATTGTAAATAAACTCTTAGAGAGTGTATTTGATAGTAGTAGTTCAATCTTGAACTTACTCTATTTATCCTTGTTTTACCTACTCAAAACAGAGAAGCTTAAGCTTAAGGAGCTTAAGAGTGATTTATCATTACCTTTGTAAGGGGGAATGATTCATATTTAAGTAGAAGTCTACAATTGTACTGTGGTAACCAAGAGACCGGCTTAATCTTGATATAGTAAGTAGAGAAATCTCAATTATTGCTTGAGAACTAGAGGTAGGTTCAATTGGTTAGACTTGAACCAAGATAATCGATTTGTGTATCTTGAAGCCCTCGATATAGAAATGCTTGACATTGTCACTAAGGGTCATTATGTCTAAATGACAACAAGAGATGATAGGTTGATGAGAGAGAAAAGGAAATAGGAATGGAGTGACAAGGACAAGAAGTTTGTCAATCTCAATGCTAAAGCCAAGCTTACAATAGCTTGTGATTAAATCATGCCGAGTATTATCAAGTCACTTACCATACTATATCCAAAGAAATGTGGGATGTCTTGAGGCAAGCTCATAAGGAAATGGATGAAGTAAAGGAGAACATAAAGCACAGTCTCATACATAAGTATGATATGTTCAAGATGAAGGATGGAGAAACCATATAAGACATAAAAATTAGATTCACACACATTATCAACCATTTGATAAACGTGGATATGACATATATGCAAGTAGAGCAAGTAAGGAAAATTCTTAAAAGTCTTCCTATAAAATGGAAGCCAAAATCACAACCATTATAAAAGCATAAAGGAGCTTTAATAAGATTCATTCCTTCTCTCTTTGGAAGTCTTAAAGAGCAGGAATTTATAATATGAACAAGAAGAAGGGAGGGATTTCTCTAATGATTGTGGAAGAATAATCTAAAACAGAGTCTGATTAAGATAAAGAGTGCTATGATGGTTAGATGCTTTAAGAAATTCTGCAAGGGAAAAAAGAACTTAAGAAAAGGATCCTTTAACAATAATAAAAAAAATACAAGAAGGAAGCTCTTACATGCTATGAATGCAAGAAGCCTATACATATCAAATGGCTAACTTGTGTCTTGTTGAATAAGGATAAGAAGAAGATAATTTGATTTAATCATAATCAAATGAGGTAAACTCTGATATACTTTAAGATGAGTATAATGACTTGTTTTTATCTCTTTCAAGAATGATGTAAATAACTTCTATGTGCTAGAAAGAGAATTTCATAATTAGAAGATAAATTGAAAACTCCTCTTAAAAGAAGTATGTTGAGAAAGAAATCTAACTTGTGTGATAATTGCATTGTATTAAGAAGTAAAAATGACTCCCTAAAAAGGGATTTAGCTATGTCTACTTAGGGTATCAAGATGTTAAACACTCTGATTAGATCCCATAGGTGCATCTTTGATTGGTTAGGCATTAGGTGTAATCCCATAGTTGACACTTTTCATAAGAAGCAAAAGAAGGCAAAAAAATATTTTCATAGTTAGTTTAAGCTTTCTGTGCATTCATCTAGTCCTTTTATTACTTGTACTTATTGTGACATAAAGGGTCACCATGTTAAGACTTTTCTTCATAAGAAGAATGACACCAATAGCTTTATGAGATGAGCTCTCGAAGGTACCAATATACCCAAGAAAATGATTAACAAGAAAAGTGGAATGATCTATGCTTGCAAGTATGCCTTACTATCTTAAAGAATAAAAAATGGTATGTTAGTAGTGGGTGCTATAGACACATGACCAGGGATAATAATCCATTTGTTGAACTACTTGAGAGAGGAGGAGGTCATGTTATGTTTAGAGGTAATGAGAAAGGACACATTGCCGGAATTGACAAAGTTGGAAGATGAAAGGAAGTAAGCATAGAAGATGTTCTATATGTCAAAGAACTCTTCTACAATCTTATAAGTGTCAACTAAAGTTGTGATAAAGAAAATTGAGTAATCTTTAACTCTAAGTTCTACATCATTTAAAGAAATTTAGATGGAAAATTTATTCTTCATGCAATAAGGATGGTCTATAACTGCTACACTATTAATTTAAATTCAGAATCCATTTCTCAAATATGTTTTTAAAGTAAATTGAGGAAAGCCTTTTGTGGCACTAGTGCTTGACTCGTGTTAACAAAAGGCAAGTAGAAAAACTATTGAAAAATGATTTGGTTATTAACCTTCCACCTTTAAGTTTTGAACAAGAAAATATTTGCTAAATGTGTCAATTTAGGAAACAAACTAAATTATCTTTTTAGTCCAATGATTATATGTAACATCCAAAAAAAAATTTAAGACTCAGATTTATTTTAAAAATAATAATAAAATAACATATCAATAATTAAATTAAAATTTAAAATAATTTGATAGAGGTCCAGAGTTTGCATTTTACCAAGCAAAAGTTTGGTTTTATTTTATTTTTAACTATGGAAAAAATTACCAAAGTGACTCAGGCTTTTGTGCTATAATAAAAAATGTTGGGCTCTTTCTTGTAATTTTTTCCAAAATGTTTTAGCATCAGTTTTTAAGAGTAAAAGCATGCAAAAAATGCAGAACAAAGAAAAAGAAGGAACCGAATGCGTGAAAGAGAGAGAGGAAGAAGAAAGGAGAAAGAGAGGGAGTTAGGCTTGGGTCTAGGAGTCTTTACGACCGTTGCAAGCTCGGCTACACGATAGGTAAACTCCCTACTTCAATCCTCTTCTCTTTCTCTTAATTTTCTTCAATTTTTGGAAGAAAAAATTTCTGGACTTTGATCCCAAAGGCTTTATTCTTGTAAGCTTATATTTTTTTGGATCCTAGGAAGGATGTTGAGTTTCTATATGGTGTTTTAATGTTTTGAGTGGATAATTAGATGAAAAGAGGTGTTTTGGGCACAAATTAAACCCTGAGAGATTGGCTTTTTTCTCCTCAATGGTTTATGCCTATTGATTTAGTTATAATTTTGCTATTTGAGCCCAATAAGATTTAAATTAAGGTTTAGTTTTCATTATAAGGGCTAATGGTGAAAGTTGGTGACACTAAGTGAAGGTTTTTAATTGATTAAAAATTATATAAATTGGAAATTAACCTAGTGATGGTTAATAAATGGTTTTGGTGGTTAAGTGATACTATGTGAATGGTTGGTCTAATATATAGACCATTAGGATGGATTATGACTCATTGACTCAAGTTGTGTGGTATGAGTTATAGTCTTCATTAATGCTATTTGTCATGATAAGTGATGTGGATCACTTATATGTTGTAAGAATTGTTGGTGGAATTTGTTCGAAAGTTAAGGAACAAGCTGAGTCCTATTTTGTACAAGAGGAACCCTTTTGGTACTAAAAGGTTGAGGTAATAGGGGAATTTATATTTCTTATTACTTTATTTTAGCTATTTTTGAATAAATATTACTAGCTATCATGCATTACATGTTTTAAAAGATTAAATGTGCTTTATAAGGGGTTATGGGGTACTACTTTGATTATAGTGCAAATATGTTTTCTAATTATTTAACAACAATGTTTTTATGGAAATGAAATTTGTTTGCATGTATAGTAATCATAAAGAATAGAAGTTGCACTTAAGGAAGTGTAATTAAGTAAGGTACCTTAGATAGGCTAAGGAACCATTTAAGGGAGATTTATAAATGTTATACTACCTTATAATGTTGAAGTAGTCAATACTCAGGAAAGGTAGACACAAATAAAAGGCATGATCTCGATAGGAGTTTACCAATGAGAAGGTGTGGACTTTTGATATTCTATGGCACATTGCCAGTACTCAGTATTGCCTTACGTATTGTGGGCTCAGTGTACTAAAGTGGTTAGTGTATTGAGTGTTCAACACCTTTCAGTAGGGGAGGGAATCTGACATACGAAGTATGAGGTTGAGTGCCTAGGCCAAGGTAGCCCTCACATGGAGAGTAAATTGGGCTGGCTCTGGGAGGGAGTTAGCCTTAATTGCTCAGGATTCACGTCGAAGGGGCATAGGCAGTTCGGTGGATTAGATCATTCATGCCTTAGATTATGTTCTGTGCCTGTAGAGGTACAAGTAGGTATAAGATTTACCTGTGAGTTAAAGAGTGCTAGGGGGCATTCTATTGGTCATGAAAGGCCATACCGGCCTACATCATGCATTCATGCATTTTAAATGGCTAAGTTATATACTATGTTGAATTTATTATTTGTTTATTCGATTATGGCTTACTTTGTAATAATCAATGTAGATTTCTCTGTTACTGAGACTATGGTTGTCTCACCCCTTTCTTTTTAATATTCTAGGTCCAGGTGAAGGAACCAGTAGAGGACAGGGAAAGGAGCAGAGCTCAGGGTTGTTTGTGAATTATAAAGAACTGCAACCCCTTTCTTTTGTGCAAATCTATTGTAATGTATTTAAGATTAGGGTGCTAGTAGGATATGATTATGTATATGTGCATGAGTATGTGTAGATTGTATGGCTTGTGTGTGAATTTTTGTTTGCTTGTAGACTTGTGGCTAGGAAACTTGGCTATGGTATGTGGTTTTGATGGATTTATTTAATAGACTAAGTTTTTACTACAAGCAAATATTTATTTTGGTATATATGTAATTCCACAAGCAAATGCAAAGTGGTTGCATTGCAAATGGTGTGCTATGGGCAAACATATACGTTGGATAGAGAGAGTGGGTGCGTGGGCCCCACAGAGATCTCTGAGCCAAGTGAAAATGTTTAACATGTGTATTCATATGTATATATGATATTTGGAATAATTTTTGGCTATTCTTGTGTGATTTGTGCATTTTGGGGGTTTAGGGTCCATTTTGAGAAATGGCACCCGGGTGGTCAAATTTTGGTATAGAGGGGTTTTCTATCATTTAAATGTTATATCAGGTGTTTTTAGTCCTATTTGATGTGTCCAAAATGTTGCCACAAGTTTGTGACCATTAGGATGAGATTTGGACAATTTTGAAAATGGTTTTTACCAAAAACCTGCACTTTTGCATCCGAGTGTCCAAATCTTAATCTAATTATTGGATTTCTCTAAAATTTGGGTCACAAGTAAAACCTTTTATAAGCTTCATGTGGGCTTTAGAATCATGTCGATTGAATACCAGACGGAGAAACGGTGCACTCCAGAATTTAGTCTGGAGGAGCTGTCATAATAGCAAAAGTGCTGTCTTGATAGCAATATTTAATAATGTTGCAACATGCACGAAATTCAATCCATCCCTTGGATATTTTCAAAATTTGGTATGCTAATAGTACTATTTAAAAGTGACATTTGGGCTTTGAAATTGCTCCGATTGGAGGTCGGATGATGAAATGGTGCACCTCAAAAATTAGTCCGAAGGTGCTGTCAGCTATCATGACAACAAAAATAGCCAATCTTTTAGCATGTCTAATTTTTAATTCGACTGTTGGATCTTTTTGAAATTTAGTACACTTATAGTACCCTTTGAATGTGATGTATGAGATTTAAAATCATTTCGATCGGACGTTGAATGGCAGAATGGCGCCTCTCGAAAGTTAGCTCGAGAGGGCTGTCATGACAACATCTTTTTATTCCACTTTTGTCTAGCTTGCTTCCGTGCGCTATAGGTAGAACCTATAATTTTTTTTAAGGTTTTAAATGATTTATTTATTAAGTTGGTTAGAGGATCAACTCCTTAACCACACTTAGTTTATTTGAATTATGTGATTTTTGAATAATACTCGGGGCAAGTGTTACATTATATTTCTACTGAAAATTCTCTTTAGCTCTTACATACAAATTTGGTGGGTCATGTAGCATTCTAAGTTTCAAATCTTGAAATTTTAAGTGTTTAGAAGGGTAAATTGGTAAATTTAAGTAAACTTTAAATTAATGATGTTTTTGGAAGACTAATGTAGGTATTAGATCATTAGACAACCTTAGAAGAGGGCAAGGTCAAAGTTAAAATAGACTAGGGCATGAAGTGAGGCCTAATTGCCTTGAACCTTACTGTGCCATCTGCCGTAGCGAATGCACCATGTACCATGACGGATGTGGAAAAATATCCATATATCAATTCACGTACGGACAAAATAAAAAAGGGAGAAAAACATAAGAATTGTGAGAGGGATGGCAGAAGAAGCATTTTTCTCTGTTAGGACTTCATCTTGGGAGCATTTTAAAAGCATTGAGTAAGAATTACCATTGAGTAAGCTTCTTATTCCTCTCCTTCCTCTTTTATGTGAAATTTAATAATAATTTAGGTATGGTTAGGGCTTGGTTTTGTCTCTCCTTAGGTTGTGACAAAACCCATTACCTTGGTTAAGGTTTTAGGGAGTTAACTCAAGCTTCTAAACCTAGGATATTAGATTGTGTAGTGATTTAGAGTTTTTGGTTAGGTTTTAGACGAACCCTAAGTGAAATTTAGGAGTTTAGAGCAGTATGGTAGATGATTAGTGTTATTAAAGTGTTTAGGTATTAAATAGGATTAATGGAGTGCGTTAGGAGAGTTTATGTTGGTAAAGTAAGGTTTTAGGTATAGTGGGTTCCTAAAATTATGCTAAAATGGGGTTAATTATAGTGTGAATTAATGATTTAATGTTTAATCTTGTAGATTAAATATTGATTGGGCATTTTTTTATGCTAATAAACATGTAAGGCTATTGTTTGACCACGGTAACCCTTTTGTGATAGAAGGGTTGAGCTAATCAAATTGTCTAAACTCTCTATTTGCTTGTTGGGATGGTTGTGTGGTTATTATTAAGCTAATATTCTTGTTTGTACTAGTATAGTATTAATATGAAACCATTATGATTTTGAAATTTTATGTGAAGTGGAATGGAAAATTATGTTTTAAACATTTGATTTTAAAGACTAAAATCTTATATTCAAGTATAAGTATTTATGAATTCTATAGTTTATATGAAAATGATCATCATAGTGGAAATTATATGTTATGGTTATGTGTGGAATCATTGAGTATATGTTTGGCATGATTATTGTGAGAGGGTGGGAGTTTACCTTAATATGGTGTTGGAGACATTATTTGGAAATTCATATGGTACACTAGCACTATGAAGGCCCTAGTACACAGTTCTATATTTGTTTGGAAGTCTTAATACTATATGAGATAGATTGGCATTGACACCTTGAGTATTCGTGGACAGGGAAAATCTGTAGTCCATAGTGGGTGAAGGCACTCTTAGCCAAGGCTGCCTCCTACAATTAGTAAGCTTAGGCTAATCCAATCACTTAAATTTGGTTCTATTGAGTTATTAGCCCACAGAGTCAATCAGAAGATATAAGGAGGGTATAAAGCAGTGTGTTGATCATACATATCATTTTATAGTCGTATGTATGTATATATAACTTGTTATATGTGTTTTATATGCCACTTATTCTCACACACGAGTAGTTTGAGTAGATTATTTAGTTACTAAGTCCTTAACTCACCTTGTGATTACATTTTTCAAGTGAAGGCTCTAATAGGGGCATAGGGAAGGAAGGTGCTGCTGAACATTGAGGGGACTTTTTTTGTATAGTCCTTTCTTTCTTTTAGTTGTGTAACAAATTAATTATGCTTATGCTAACTTAGGATCATAAAACCATTTTTTTGTCACTTACATAAATTCTATTATAAACTATGGGTATCTCAACTTGGAAGGTTGTAATTGTGATGTAAAGGTTGTGAGAGGTTGAGATACTAGTACAAATGTTGTTTTTATGTTGATTTGTATGTTTGGATGGCCTTAAAGATGTTTAGTATAAATTGTTGTATCCTTTAAGTTTATGTTAAATTTTAGGTTTAGATGGCCAAATATTGTATGGAATGATATTGTTGTGATTTAACTATGTAATTAGGTTCATTTGAGTTGCTTCAAGTGGTTCCACAATTATTGGTACTTGGTATATGAGTTTAGACACCTTGGTTGTCATTTTAGAAAGAAAATGTACTATTTTATATCTAGGTGTCTAACTATCAACTGGTTTAATGTTTAGGTTTGAGACTAGTGTCAATAGGTAGATAGCTCCAAGAGCTACATATGGATGCTTGAATTGCTCAAATCGAACATTGGATGGTAAAACTATGCTCTCCAAAAGTTAGGCCCAGAGTGCTATCATGATAGCAAAGACGCGCCACAGTGCAATGTGAGTGCGTCGCAATGCATTGCATAACGAGAGCCTTGGGCTCTCTATACCATCTACCACTGTAGATGGAGTACTTTTAAGGGAAATTAAATTGTCTCTTTTAGTACTTGTTTTGAGATGTTATTGGTTTTTTTTTTCTTATAGTATCTTTTATATTTTGTTTTAAGCTATAGTTTGAGTTTAAATGACTTTATAAAAAGGGGTTTTCTTATAATTTTGACTTCTCAAACTTCTTCCTAACCTTTGTGTTATCATAAACATATATAAAGGATTTAGCTAGTCTTGGTTATCATAACAATGTTTTGTGTCTTATGTTATGTGTTTGGTAATGTTGAGCATGACATTACAGGTCTATCAAGAGTAAAATTTTTTGGTGGTAATTTGCATACACTTGTTATAGTAGATGATTTTTCTAGATTTACTTAGACCTTCTTCCTTAGTTCTAAAGATGAAACATTTTATGCCTTCACTACTTTTGATAAAAAGGTCTAAAATGAAAGGGGTATTTCCATTGTGTCTATTAGGTTAGACCATGGAGGAGAATTAGAGAATGGAAAATTCATGGAGTTTTGTGACAAAAATAGAATCAATCATAACTTCTTAGCACTAAAGACACTTAACAAAATGGAGTTTTAGAAAGGAAGAATAGGGTCCTTACAGAAATAGCTAGAGCAATGCTTAATGATAATGATGTATTTCAAGTATTATGGGTAAATGCAATGAGCACTGCTTGCTATATCATAAATACAGCATATGAGCTCTACAAAGGAAGAAAGACAAATATTGCCCACCTTCACGTGTTTGAAAGCAAGGTGTTCATCAATAACAACAACAAAGAGAATTTAGGCAAGTTTGATGCCAAGTAATGTGTTGGAATATTTTTAGGCTACTCCAATAAAAGTAAAGCCTATTAAGTTTTCAACCTTAGAATAAAAATGATGAAGGAATCTGTTCATCTGGTCTTTGATGAGAATCCTATAAAGAAAGAAGCTTTTGATGTTGAAGAGATAATTGAGATAATGGATAATCTTCAAATTCAAAAATCATAGAAATCTCAATGTTTTACCTTAATATATATATATATATATATACACATATATAAAATAAATAATAATGATAATAATATATATATAATAACTTGTTTAGAATATATTTTATTTATGTTTGGAACAATTATGACAATATAAAGTACTGGTAGAGTGGAAGTGTGCATGCTAGTTATTCTGAAGGTCCTAGGTTTGAATCCTTGATGCATAAATGGGATTTCAATTTTTGTTTAGTTCCTCTAAAATTTTCAAAATGCCCTTCCTACATTAGATTTATTTTTTCTCTATTCTCTCTTATTTGAGTTAGTTTATAGAGTATGAGAGAAAGGTAGGGAATATAGGATTCTAACGCAACTTGTGTCTTCATCCTTCTATATCTCTATTCCTTTTCTCATTTCAAGGGTTGCCGATAAGAGTAGAAGAGTGTTATAGCTTTGAAACGTCTAAAAGGTCCCCTTTTGTATCTCCTATCTTTTTTTTTTCTTTCTCCATCTGTTGCTCCATTTGTGTCGTTCACATTTGGGTTGCTACTGGAGTGAGAAGCCAAGTTGCCAAAGCTACTGGTGCTACTGCCAAGAGCTTGGTTTGTCGCTACTGATTAGATTCTTTTTCTTCTGGTGAGTAGTGCTTAGCGTACCTCTCCCCTGTTCATTTATAGGCTTCATTTTCTTCTTCCCTATACATGCATTGTTGGCTATCTAAGATGTAAAAGAAGGCTGTAAAAGCTTAGTTGATTTTTCTCCTCCCCATAACTTGCAATAGCATCAAGCTTTCTTCCTTGTTTTGTTGTAGCTTCTTCTTGTTTAAATGTTATGGCTACTAAGGTGAGGAGCCTTCCATTCACCATCTTCTTTTTGTTAGTCTTGTGTATATGTGAATGTGTGTTTTGTTATTAGTGTGTGAAATTATAGAACTCTAATGTGTGATTTGTTGTTGCTTGTGCTGTTTTGGAGAAGAGGAAAATTAAATATTGAGCTAAAATTCTAGTTTAATGTTGCCAAGTGAAATATAGAAAATGATGATCTAATTTTCTAAGTTAAGATTGATTTGCCGAATGAATCGAAGGAATGTAGGAGGTTGATTGTACATTTATATATATTAGAAAACTGTGGAAAATGGAATCAAAAGGGTAGAAGTTTGGTTGAGCTTGAATAATTAATGAATGAAAAAGTGTTTGACAAAATGCCCTATTTGAAGAAGCCTTACCTGACTTTGCATTTTTAGCAGTTTCATTGGTCCTTGTGAGAAGTATGTTAGCATAAAAGTTATTGACTTAGGAATTAACTTGTAAATTTGTAAAGGAATTTGACAATGAGTTTGCATGTAGCTATTTAAATACTTGAAATTTGTATAGGTATTTGGTAGATTTTTTTTAATATTTTAATTGAATAATTGGAAGCAGTGCACCTAAGGGTGTTGGTGCAAATCCTAAGAGTAAATTTGGCCTTAAGTAAATAGATTTTGACTAAAAAAATTGGTGGATACTAGTGATACTAATGATAATGCTTGGATCAATTCTAAAGTATGATGTGGTTTTGGAATTTTAAATGATGATGGTTAGTTGAGATTGTATAATAAATTATAAATTTATTAAAATTATATTTATTTATATCCTTATAGGGTATATGGAAGAATATGACCCTAATAAGAATTAAAAGAAGAATGTCTTTGGAAATTTAGAACTTTGACATGTAAGTGAATAGCATCCCATTTAATTTATCATTAATAGTCTTTTACTTAAATATTTCACTTTTATAAATTATTTTAGTTTTAGAAATTATGGAATAATGATTTCTAAGATGACTCTAAACACTGCTGCTAATAGCAGTTCCGTTAGCCTGTAGGGTGCTGTGGTTAATAACTAGCTAGTTTGTCTCACGGGCTTTGCCCTCACATTTGTTATTTGTGGGCTTCGTACCCGTGTTTAATTTTTGTGGCTTTGAGCCACATTCAGTTAGTGTTTTTCTTGTGGATTGTGTGTCCATATCTGTTTTGTAACTCAGCTTGTATTTGGTTACTTACTCTCATGGACTATGTGTTCACATTTATTTCATGGCATAAACCACATTTGTTTATTCTACCATCATAGACTGTGTATCCACGTTTGTTGTTTTATTAAGTCCTCAAAATTTAAAATTTAAATTATTGGTATGCTTAAAATTTGATGGTTTTAGTTTGTAAGTGTGCTATTTTGATTCACATGTGAATAATATTTTTTTTCAGCATAAACAAGACAAAGTGTTTTCAGTTCACTTTTATTATGATTATTAAAATCAAGATTTATAAATTTAGTAAGTGTATTATATTGAATTATCATATTTTTAGCCATTTAATATAATTATTTTGAGTTTATTATTTGTACTCTTGGATTTTATTTATAGGATGTCATTTACTGAAAAAATTTATTGTGGTCTTAGATTCATTAGCTGATACCGATCCTACTGCCAACCTCTAAAGGGCAATATTGTTATACTTGGTGGATATTTTGCTTTGTATTTTACCTTTTGATGTAAATACTTTAAGAATCATGCATTTTAAATTTAGAAGAAAAGATCAGTCGCTCTACAAAAGTTATGTTAGGACTTTATTTTGATTTATATACTGTTTGTTGGTTGGAAGGAGCTAACCTCCTGACTGATATTATATTTTGTGAAAATTGTTGTGTTGTAGAATTTTTGAAAGATCCTATTTATAGGGGACATTCTACCAAAATTTTTACAAAAATATTAAAACTTTGCTATGACAATTAGTATCAAAAGTGTTAAAATTTTCATATAATCTGATTATTTTTTAAAATAGAATGAATTTTTATTTTGAGGCTTATTGAAATGTGTGATATGGTTCGCACTTGTGCCGATCATCCTTTATTTTTGGCACATGATACTCAAGATCTAGTTTGAAAAGGAGAAAAGCTCACCAGTAAAAAGAGAAGAACCATCTCAACCAACTTATGGAGAAAAATAACAAAAAATCACCCTCTTAATCAAGTCATTGGTTTATATAGTTACCAACTATGTATAAGAAGCGGTTTGTAAAATATTGCTGATCACTTTGCTTTTATCTCAAAATTGAGCTAAAAAATGTTAAAGAAGCTCTATCCAACTCTTACTGTATAATTGCTATGCAAAAGGAGCTTAATCAATTTGAGAAAGTGAAGTTTGGGATTTAATGCCAAGACTAAAAATCCCCTTGTGATTAGAATGAAGTGGGTCTTTAAGAAAAACTTGATAAAGGAGAAATTATTGTCCACAAGAAAGCTCAATTGGTGGCCAAAGAGTAAAACCAAGAACAAGGAATAGACTATGAGAATACTTTTATTCCAATTATAAAATTGCAGGTAATTCATCTATTTGTAGCCTACGCTATAGAGAAAGACATTAAGTTGCATCAGATAGACATGAAAACTTCATTTCTCAATAGGTATGTCCTTGAGGAAGTGTATGTTGAGCAAAACCACATGTTTTTGAAGATCCTCATAAGCTTAATGCAATTTACAAACTCAAGAAGACCCTTTAAGACTCAAGCAAGCACAAAGAGTATGGTGTGACTGATTGAGATCTTTTCTTTTAGATAAGGGGTTCGATTGAGGTAAAGTTGATACTACATTGTTCATTAAGAGAAATAAAATTTATTCATTTATAGTTAAAATTTATGTTGATGATATAATATTGGTACTATGGATAACTCTCTCTATAAATAATTTTTTAAGTTGATGCAAAGGGAGTTTGAAATGTCTATGATAGGAGAATTGAATTTCTTCTTGGGTTTGTAAATCAAGTAAAGAAGAGATGGAATCTTTATTTTCTAAACCAATATCTAAGGAAGATGTTGATGAAATTTATGATGGCTTAAGCAAACGGGATAAAAACTCCAATAAGCTCAACCATAAAGGTAGACCACTTTGGAGTGAAATATGACTACAAATCTTGCAAAGGGATGATAGGGTCTCTCCTATACTCGACAATAATTCATCTAGACATATCCTTCAGCATAGGTCTTTGTGAATGATTTAATCAGTTCTAAAGGAATCTAATGTGTTAGCTATAAAGATAATTTTTAGATATCTCAATGATATGGATACGTTGAGGCTTTGGTATCCTAAAGGAGGAAGTGAATTCTTGATTGGATAATTTGATTCAGATTTTGGAAGATGCAAGACAAAGAGAAAGAGTATAAGTAGGATTTGTCACTCTTTTGGTAGCTAACTTGTCACTTAAGCAAGCAAGATGCAAAACACTATCTCTCTATCATCTAAAGAATTAGAGTACATTGTTATGGGGCTGTGTGTTCACAAATCTTATGGATGAAATAGTAATTTGAGGACTTTAGGATAAAAATTCAAAGAAATCTCAATCAAGTGTGACAACACGAGTACCATATGGTTAATGAAGAATCCCGTGCATCACTCAAAAACAAAGCATATTAACATTAGACACCACTTTATTAGAGATCTTGTTCAAAAGAAAGATGTGATTATGGAGTTTATCCTAATGGATTTTTAGCTTGTGGACTTATTTACAAAATTTTTGATAGCTAAACAATTTTTTACATAAGAAGAGAATTGGGTTTGTTAAATCCTAATGAGTTGTAAGTACTTCTAACTTATTTTGCGATTTATTTTTTGTTTGAATTAGAGAATAACTTAAGCATTGGAGTTTGTTAAGTTGTTTTATAGGTCTTTATTTCTTATTCTAGAGTATAATTGTTTATTGGGTGTAAGTTATTTATACTGATATAAGCATAGCTATATCAAAACTAATGTGTGTATTGAGTGTTATAGGTTAAGCTTCTTTATTCAAGAATAAAAAATTATATGGTATAGTGCCTACTATACTGATATAATGTCAATTATACAAGTATAAGGAAGAATAAGTGAAGAATGAGGATAGAACCAACCTATTCTACAAAACGTTATTACGGTATAAAACTCTTCATAACAATATACCCCAATTTATACCCAATATAAGCATTAGTTAAGAATCATATCCTATTTCAAAATAAAAGCTCTTTTAAGTTATAAGCATAACTTATATCGGAATAGCTATACTATACCAGTATAGTGAGGTAATGTTTCAGATCTCAATATGTTTACTTTTCATTAAATGTTACAATGGCTAGCGCTTTATACCAAAATAGCAAGTAAACATACTAAAATAAGAATGTCTATATATAAGTATTATGAAATAGGCAACACTTTTATACTTGTTACAAGTTATTTCTTCAATAGCAACATTTTTGTACTCATTGTAAGTTAATTTTTAAATAGGCAACATTAAATAATTGTTGCCTATGAAATTTATAGTTAGCCAACAAATGAAAACTATTGCGTAATAGTTTATTTTTTATAAATATAAAATTTTATTATTAATGATATTTTTTAAACAAAAAATAAAACTTTTTTATAATATTTTTTTATTATTTATATGTTAATTTTTAAAACAAAAATATAAATTTTTTATTGTTTAATATTAACTATATTAACTTAAAATCTAGCTTTTATTTGTGCAGTTTCCTTCCACCACAAATCATCCCCCCTCCCCTCCTAAGTCTCAACCCTAGCTATCTCCCTCTCTCATATGCGTTTCTCAATCTCGTGAGTTGCAAGTCTCTCAATTTTAGTCTCTGAACTCTTAATTAAGTGATTCCACTCCCTTCTCTCTCTCTCTCTCTCTTCTCATGGGTTGGTACTGGTAGCTTATTTTTTTGTTATTCTATTGGCTTTCACCAGTATGATGATTTTTATCCGCGATGCTGTGGTGATTGTGTTGTTTTTAAGTTTCTCTCCTCCTTCCCTTACTCTGTTGACAATGCAACTATATGTGTGTAGTGAATCAAATTGGGAAAGGAGGATTACAAAAGTTTATTTGGGAACATTAGAGGCTCTGCTTCTTCTTTCCTTCATGGTATGTTAATTATTAAATCAAAATCATCTAAAATTCTTACTTATTTCTTAGCAAGAATCTTTGTTTATCATGTGAGAATGAGCCTATCATGGAATGGAAGACAATGTATAAGATTGCTCTTGAGACTACATGTGGCCTTCATTATTTGCATAAGGGTTGCTAGAAACGGAGGATAAGTCCCAAGGATATAAAGGCTTCCAATGTTTTTCTGATTTCATATTTATACCACAGGTTCTTTTAATCTATTAGTTTTTAGAATATGATTCTTGCTTTTATACTTGGTCTTAGAATGCATATAAGTTGCTTGAAAAATGTATAGCTAACAAAGATGGACATAATGGAGAAAGGACTTAGGCCATTTGTTTCTTATAAAGAGTATCATGCTCTTATTAGTTTTTCATGATTAGTATATGTTTATAAAGAAATTCCTATTCATCATCACAAGTCATTGTTATCACAATTTTGGTAATACTCTTCCTTATAAGTGGAAAGAACTTGAAATTGGTAAGTTGGCCATGGGATATGGCTTATTGTAGCTTCCTTCAATGCCAGAGTTAAAAACAATAGTCACTTTCCACAAAAGGTTTTTTACTAATTGAAGACATTAATTTGGAGGACATTAAGTATAGGTTAAAAAAAATTCCTTACTTAGTTTAAACCTTCTGAGTTGAAAGCATAATCAAGACTAATATTACTTTAGGGAATGAAATGAATATCTAGCTTTGATTTTTTAGTCTCTTTTTTTTATGTCATTCTGTGTACTAAACACTTATTACTGTTGTTGTGCTATTTGATTTAAAAAAAAAAAATCTAATAAATTTTAAGCTTCTCATTAGAAAGATGAAGACTACTGTAATCACTATGCAGATTCAAATATCCTAGCGAGTGGTTTGTGGGTGGATGGCGATAGATATAAGTAAGTATATTTGTTTCCCTTTTTCAAATACTTCATACTTTTCCTGGTAGCCTATGACATTATTGTTTAGGGATAAATCTCATCAAAAGCAAAGGATAATTTATTTAGATCCCTTATGCTATATCTTGTACCAAAGGACCTGATGCATTCTCGTAATGGGGAGCATTTCTTTATACCAAATCACATTGTACCTTGACTATGAGGAATGTATGGAGGCAAATTAAAAATT
>NW_026557316.1:0-24921 GCF_029017545.1 Prosopis cineraria | reverse complement strand
GAAATCCTAACATGGAAATGGGATAGTGTCGCTATGGACTTTATCATTGGTTTACCCTATATTCAGGCAGGTTTTGATGCTATTTGGGGCTATAGTGGATGGATTGACAAAATTGGCTTATTTTCTAGCTATTAGAGAGGACTGTCCTATGGAGAATTCGTAAAGGTGTACATACAGGAGATAGTAAGACATCATAGAGTACTGAAAGATATAGTGTCAAACCATAATCCGAGGTTCATATCAAACTTTTGGAGAGCATTAAATCAAGCAATAAAGACAAAATTGAAAATTAGCATGGTTTATCATCCCTAGACAAACAGTCAAATGGAAAGAACTTACCCAGACACTTGAAGATATGCTCAAAGCATGTGCTATTGAGTGGACTGGTAGTTAGGATAAGCATTTACCATTAGTAGAGTTTGCTTACAATAACTAGCTTCCTTTCGAGCATCCAGAGGCTCCTTATGAAGTCTTGTATGGCAGAAAGTGTGGATCACTACTTTATGGACTGAGTTAAGTGAGAAGAAGAGCATTTGGATCTAGATTTGGTAGATCAAACTACCCAAAAAACAATAGAGATAATTTGACAAAAGTACTAAATACTCAGAGTCGGACACACGAGCTATGCTAATAAGAGGAGGAGACCATTAGAGTTAAGGTTGGCGACCATGTTTTCTTAAAGGTTATGCCAATGAACAGGCATTAAAAGGTTAATTTGAGCTAAAAAGTTGACTCCATATTTCATTAGTCCCTCTGAAATTCTAGAGAGGATTGGAATACTTGCCTATCTAATTGCATTGCCACCTCATTTTATCAAGCGTACATGACATGTTTTACGTTTCACTACTCAAGAAGTACTAACCTGATTCAGCTCATATCATGAAGCCTAAGGATGTTGAGCTATGAGAGAATCCAAACAAAACCAAGAGAATAACTTATGTGAAAGAGAAGCAGCTAAGAAACAAAACAATCCACCTAGTTAAGGTGATATGGAAGAGAATAATTTTGGAGATTTCATGTGGTATTATGTGTAAAACTATGATGATATTGCCAATTAGGAGATTACATGTTTGCTTGCTTGCAGTAGGTGATTGTAAAACTAAATTGTGTATATTTAGGTTAGGTTGTATATATATTAATTGTGAAATCTAAAAAGAGCTAAAATATTAGTGCAAATGAGAGAGACGATCAAATTATATGATTGATGATGATTAAAAGAGTTGATTTATGCAATTGAGGCTCCCCCTCTTACTTGTGTCCAAGGGGTTGGGAATTACAAATGTGATGGATGTGTAATTTGATTGTCATGGTGTGTTACACAGGTCTGTTATAGTCCATTAAGTATGATCTAAACATTTTTGTGTGAGTTATGGCACTTAGAAATGAAATGGGACACCCTAGTGTATTTTTGAATGTGAAAAGAGTAAGTTTGCAAATGGGTGTCCAACTTCTTAATGAGATATGATGTGTGAGTGAAACCAGTGCTACTAGTCAGAGCTAGAAGAAAGCTTTTATAGATACCTAGATCACCTTAATCGAACATCAGACATCATAGGAAGTTTGCCTCAAGAGCTCTCATTTGACAATTTTGTTGCTATTAAAAATGTGCAATGTGTTGCAATGCATGATGCAGAGGCAAACATGTCATGACGCAAGTATAACATGCTATAACGCATCTCTACTTTCTTGTACTATTTTATTGTTTTTAATTATAATGCAAATGCTTTGACCCTTTTTGGATTCTCCTGGTTTCGCATACACTTCTACTTTAATTTTTGACTTATAAAAGTATATAGGAATATTTTGAAATCTCAAAAATTGGGATCCTATTTTGTAATTTTATAAACTTGATAATCCTCTCATGTTAATCCCTGATTACCTCAAATTTTGGAGTGAATTGTGAATTAGTAAGGGAGATCTTACACAGCACTTAAGCCTTAGGTTGTTTCAAGTTAGTCTAATACTTGAATTATTAAATATTATATTATTTTATCTTATTTTTTATCTAATTTCAATTTTTATTTAAAAATTAATATTTTTAATTTTTATATTATTTTATTATAATAAAAAAGAAATTCATCTATTTGAGTTAAGCTTATTTGGGTGTTGACTTGGCCTAAATTTCTTCATGTTTTTTGGGTGGCTCGAATAAGCTTGGAGTAAACGAAAATCTTTTAAACTCTCCAGCCTGGTCTTAAGATTTTTCAAACTTATTTGAAACTAGCCCGTTAGGTTGGCTTAAATTACCATCTCTAAATATAGGGTAACAATACATCATTCAAAATCATAAATCCAAACCACCCAAGAGTGGAAGTGGATTCAAACTTTAAGCCTCAGAGGCTTTTATGAATGTCACACTTGGCTTTTCTCTTGAAAATAGTTAATCACGAGGAGTAAGACTCAAAGTCCAACAACCAATGCCACTTCCTGATAATGCATGCTAACAGTTATTTGTAAGCTTGCTAATAGGGAAAAATAACCATTTATAATTGGTATATAAATGGATATTACCATGTATGACAAAAACAAATGCTTATTTCCATGCTTTGACTCAAGACAAAGCTCTCACTTGATGCTAAATCACCCAATCCAAGGTTAGACTAGCCTATGCCCATACAAAGCTCTTATTCCAAAACCTAACAAACATGTTTCTATACCCAAATAAGCTTCTAGTCATCCAAAATCCTTTTTAACTTGCATATTAAATGCATCTAACCATAGGAGTCCATGGCTTAACTCGTGAGCCTCAAATTTGATTTCATCCTACAAAATATCATCTAAGGCATTTATTATAGTCTCGACCAGTGCATTTAATATCTTCACATAAATTGGTTAACCGACTCTATAGGAAAAACTCTAAATGAGGAACTCTCCAAATCCAAAAGAAAACTAGGTATAGGATGGGAGAGGAGGGAGCCCGAAACTTACCTTTAGTGATTTCTAAGCTCAAAAAACACCTTCAGGTATCAAAAATTCGTGCCGTTAGCAAAGTAAGATCGATAGTCTTAGCAAAGTAAGATCGATAGTCTCCATTTCCTTTTTCTCCTGAGCCCAAAAAAATATTGTTCAATGTTTGGGCTTATTTAGGTTGGCCCGATTGGTAAAAAAATAATATTTTTAAAAATATATAAAATATAATAAATATTAATTAATTCTTTAAGTTCTGTATCTTTAAGTTCTGTATCATTTAATATTAAAATATCATATATTTGAGTGTATTCCTAATGTTATTTTTTTAAAAAATTAAAAATATTTATATTTTAATATTTTTAATTAATAAAATGTATCAAAATAATATTTAAAACTATATTTTAATAGTGGTTTTTTATATTTTAAGACTCACTTATTTTTAAAAAAAGTTTTTGAGTCCTCTACATCATTTGAGATCCAAAAAAATACATTATATATTTTTTGTAAAATAAGATAATTAATTTTAAAGTAATATTAAATTAAAAATAATTTTAAAGAAAATTCAAGCATGTATGATGCTCTACTACTAAATAAATATAATAAATAAAATAATATCCTTAGATATTATTTAGTTATCATTTAAATCAGATTGAGTTAAAAATTAAGAATAAATTAGAGTAAATATCCTTTGTACATTGGGGTTAAATAATATAAAAGTTAAAGAAAAAATTTAAAAACAATATTTTAGTCATAAGTAAATGATTTTGTTTTCTATAATATAATGGTGACTATTTTTTTATATTCTTAAAACAAAAAGTATAATTTACCTAAAAGTTATTGAAAACTTTAAATTAATTGGAACAATAATTTTAAGTTAGTGGTATAAGCGTGACTGAATTGAGATCAACTTAATTATAGTTAAAATAATTTAGTCTAATTAAAATATATAAAATATTTATATATAACCATGATAAGAGTAATATTTATACAACTAAGACATTAATTCACAAGTAAAGGAAATATTCATGAATAATTTACACAAAATACAACAAATAGTGACATGGTTATTTAAGTGCAAAGTTAGGTTATTATTTTTTTCTTTTATTCTTTTAAAGTCAAAATAATATTTTATATTTAATAGAGTTATTTAAAAATAAAAATTGATTCAAAAATAGAAAAAATATTTTTAAAAAGCTTCAAGTATTCGAACTAGTTTGAATAAGCCTGAAACTCGAAAATGTTAGAATTAGATTTGATTGTATGAGTTTTTAATATAAGGTAGAATATTTTTAATTTGATCCCACAAAAAAATTATTCCATCATTCCATGTACCAAATAGGGGTCATGGCCTATTCGACAAACATGCAGTAATCAGCCGAAGTCGGCTTCTCTCTTTTGAGAGAAGCCTCCTCTGCCTCTCCTTTGAGGCAGAGGAAAATTTGGACCGTCCAGATTTAATCTGGACGGTCCAAATTTAATAATTTATTTTTATTTTTTATTTATATTTTTAAATTAAAAAATATATAAAAATTTTAAAAAATTTTTAATAAATATATTTATTAATCTGACAATCCATATTTAATATAATAGTTTAAATTAATCTTAAATTATTTTAATAAATTTACTATTCTGTTCATAATATATTTACATTGAAAAGTCAATTTAAATTTTTTATATTAAATTTAAAGCATCTATATTAAATATGAACTTTTAGATTGATTAGTATATTAAAATTTTTTTAGAATTTTTATACATTTTTTTAATTTAAAAATATAAATAAAAAATAAAAATAAAATTATTAAATCTGGATCATGCAAATTTAATCTGGACGGTCTAAATTTTCTTCTACCTCTGAGGTGATTGGATTTGCACTAACGAAAACTATAAATTTGATACACAATAAAAGAATATTTATTACTATTAATAGATCCCTTCTCATAATGAGAATATATATAACTCTGTTTTGATTTCGTCCAGTATGAAATGAACTTATAATTATAAAATCGACTCGATCATTAAATTATAGATTGAGGCAGAGGAGGCTTTTCTCCTTTGAGAGAAGCCGACTCCGTAATCGGCCTGACAACGGATGGATGAGGCCCTCACCCAATAATAATTATACTTAAATAATTAATTTAATTTAATTTAATTTGAATGAAGTATGTGGATCATGCACGCAATCTGTGTAGCCTGTAGATGTGCAGGTCCTCACCCAATAATATAATAATAATAATAATTATACTTAAATAATGAATTTAATTTAATTTGAGTGAAGTATATGGATCGTACACGTAATCTCAGTAGTCTGTTAACGTGCAGTCTAGTGAGGCTCTATTATTGACCACAAGACAGTCCTCAAATTCCCCATTCCCTTAATTCCTGGAAGTCATTCACGGTTTTCCTCTCCACCAACCAAATCATTAGCTGGGAGGATTTCTGTGCTATTGAATTACTCTGTGTATCTTCAAGATTTATCGCCCATTCTGGGTGTGGCTGCGGTTTCTTGATCTGGATTGTTGTTTTTAGTGCGTGAATGCCGAACTTCTGGGTTTTTCTGCGTTAAACTTCGTAATTTGTACATTAATTTCCTGTTTCAAATTACGCCGATGACGATCACGATGCAGTCGACACCCGGAAGCTCAGGGTATTTGGATTTGTATCCTGAAAGGAAAATGTCATTTTTAAGAACCCTTATATTCTCGGTCTCACTGCCGTCGCTGGCATTGGTGGGCTGCTTTTTGGCTATGATACAGGTATGAACTTCTAATTACCTATTTGATCAGTGAAGCAAGTAAATTTGGTTAAAAAAAAAAAAGCCACCCGTTTCTTGTTATGTTATTCATACATGGAATTGCCTGATTTTCCCATAATTTCGGATCAACGAAATACAATCTGTGTTTTGCTTGACAATCGTAATCATGTCCTCGTATGTCCTCGTACTGGAATGGTACTGGTTAATCAAATTTGATATCACAGATTATTACCTCATATTTTTATTCTTTTCTTCCCTACCCTGCCAAAAATACACAGACAACCACATTCACGAATAACTGACGCGTTAAGACAATTATTAGTAGCATTTTTGTTGTTTATTAGCTTCATCGTTTTGATAGGGCCAGAAGCCCCTGTTTTCGTTATAATGATCTCAGTTGTATGATCTTCCTGAATATGGTTTTGCCTTTGATCATTCGATCCAGAAGATACAACAACAACAACAACAACAACAACAAGCCTTTATCCCACTAGGTGGGGTCGGCTACATGGATTGCAAGACGCCATTGTGCTCTATCATTTATTAAGCTTTTAGAAATATTATTAATTAAGAGATCACGTTCAACAACTTCCAAGAGTGTTCTCTTAGGCCTTCCTCTACCTCTCTTAATCGGACTCAAAGTTATATGTTCCACTCTTCTCACTGGTGCCTCCCTTGGTCTTCTTTGTACATGCCCAAACCATCTCAACCGATTTTCTACCATTTTTTCCTCAATAGGTGCCACCCTCACTTTTTCACGTATGTGCTCATTTCGAATTTTATCTTTACGTGTATGTCCGCACATCCATCGTAACATTCTCATCTCTGCTACTCCAACTTTATGCTCTTGCTGTCCCGTTAGAGCCCAGCATTCACTACTATATAACATTGCCGGTCTGATAGCAGTACGATAAAACTTTCCTTTAAGTTTATTAGGCACCTTACGGTCACAAATAACTCCTTTAGCTTTTCTCCAATTAAACCACCCAGCTTGAATTCTATGTGAAATATCTCCACTGATTTCGCCATCATTTTGGATAATGGCTCCCAAATATCTAAACTTTTCCACTTGAGGTATAATTTGATCTCCCAATTTTACTTCCAAATTATTTTCGAATAGTCCTTTATCAAATTTACAATATAAATATTCCGTCTTACTTCTACTCAGACGAAAACCTTTCGACTCCAATGTCCTCCTCCATAACTCAAGTTTGCAATTAACCTCTTCTCTTGTCTCTGCTATAAGAACTATATCATCCGCGAAGAGCATACATTTCGGGATTTCCTCTTGAATATGTTCCGTCAAAACATTTAAAATCAAGTTGAACAAATAAGGACTCAGAGATGATCCCTGATGTAGCCCAATCTTTATAGGAAAATCCTTTGTTTGACCACTAGGCGTTCTTATACTAGTTTTTACCCCCTCATACATATCTTGTATGCTTTAATATAAGCAATCCGTACTCCCTTTTTTTCCAACGCTTTCCAAAGCACTTCTCTTGGTATACGGTCATAAGCTTTTTCCAAATCAATAAAAACCATGTGTAGATCTTTATCTTTACAACGATACTTTTCCATTAATCCCCTTAGTAGATAAATCGCCTCTGTAGTCGATCCAGAAGATAGTTTGTTGAAAAAGGTTCCTAGAGTAAGTTAAGCTTCTGGAGTCACTGAGGTTGGAACCTTAATATATTACGAGGTAAAAGGATGATTTTGTTTTTAAACTAGAAGTCTAAGAGCATCTAGGACTCTAAATTTTTTTATTGTAATTTATCCCCTCAACGGTTAAAAATGTCACAATGTGTCCCTTCCCCTTAATTACAAGGACGATGACTGACAATTTACATGAGAGAAAATATGACAGAGTTTACCTGTAATTAGCAAGAAGAGGCATATTGCAACTTTTTCAAACGTTGAGAGGTAAAATATACCAAAAAAGTGTAAATGTTCTTAGACTTATAGTTTAAGTGTAAAATTGCCTTTTTACCCTATATTAATATTACCAAATGTGAAAATTTTTATTTCCCTATCTGTAACAAAAAGCATTTCTTCATGGATGAGTTATCATTTGTTTTTCTTAGTCCTCTCTGGGTTAAGGCATGAAGTAATTTGACAAAATGGATTTGGAAAAAAAATCATTTTCTCTTGCCTGAAAGCGCCGTATGTAATTTTCTTTCATCCTATTTTTATGATGTTCAGTGTGAATATCTTTTACTTACATGGCAGTGATGCTTTCTTTCACATTTTTAAAAAATATTGCATAGCACCAACGTTTTTTTCTTTAATTTAATTTTATTATATTTTCTTTGAAATAAATCTGGTCTGTCTGTTTTGCTGCCAGCTGACACGTGCTGTATATATGTTTCATTTTCACTTTTCTTTCCAATGGAGCATTTAGAAGGAAGGCTTGGTCTTAGCAATGAAATTCTACAGAGAAAAATATTTTTTGATTTTCTATTAGATTAACTACTTATAATGAAGGAACAATTATCTAGGCAAAGTCTTCTGGTTGAATTGAAGAAAATTCTTTCATGGTTGGGTGATGAATTCTTGAGTTTACTTTATATCTGATTCTGCATTTTTTATCTGAAAAATAATATGATGTATCTGTTTAGGTGTTGTTGGTTCTTGAAGAAGACAGAGGTGAAGTGCGCCTCTGTAACTGTAATGTGATACAAAATAATGTGTTCATTAGATCTTAATATAAGCAGCAGCATAAACCCTAACCCTAGGATCCCAGATATCTTTTTTTTTTTTAACTAATTTCTAATATATTAGATTTATCTTCTAAGATATATAAAATATTAATAGAAGATGCAATAGGTAAAACTAACCTAGGATATAAATCATTGATGAAATAGCAAACATAAATATATTAAATTCTAAACCCACTAAATCGATGCCTTTCAACACTCTCCCTCAAGCTAGGGAGTAGATGTTAATCACCCCCGGCTTGGATGTGAGCTCTTCAAATTTGGGTCTATGAAAATCTTTGGTTAGTTACTTGGGAACTTGAGTTGACGCAGGACACTTCGAATACCCTTAACTCTATTTTTTCTTTGTTGAAGTGTTGACAATCTCTGCATGTGTATATATATATATTGTCATAATGGATAGGGTTCTTAGTCATCATTATGGCTGATGTGTTATCACAAACAAAACATCTTCACAGGTAAGATCACTTCTTTCTTGAGTTCTTTAAGCAACCTCAATAACCAAATACCTTCACATATCCCATGTGCAAATGCTCTAAGTTCAGACTCTACATTGCTTCTTGAAATAACCTGTTCCTCACTTCTCTGGCTCACTATGTTCCCCCACATATACGTAGCATACCTTGTGGTGGATCTACTAGTCACTGAACCTCCATAATCAGCATCAGCAAAGATCTCCATACTTCTACTACTCCCTTTCTTGAAAACAAGCCTTTTCCAGGAGTCATCTTTAGGCAGTGTAGAATTGTGAAGACTAAATTCATATGCTCCTCATTTGGGTCACTCATGAACTAACTTGCCACATTCCTAGGAAAGCAGATATCTAGTCTAGTATGTGATAAATAAATCAATTTTCCAACAAGCCTTTTGTATCTTTCTCAGTCATGGAGGTGTTTCATCCTCTATTTGCAACTTTGACTTGTACTCTACCTCTATAGGTGTTCCCGCAGGTCTACAAGCTAGCATTTTTGTCTCCATTAGAATATGTAGGGTGTATTTCCATTGGGATATTGAAATTCCTTCTTGGTTTCTAGCAACCTACATGCCTAAAAGATATCTCATCTATCTCAGATTCCTTATCTCAAATTCCCTTGCCAAGCTATTCATAAGTCTCTGAATTTCTGCATCCCAATCACCTATAACAACAATGTCATAATCAAAATTGCTGCCTTTCCACTTGAGTTGTGCTTCACAAACATGTGATCCATTTGACACCATACAAAACCTTGACTTTTGACTACATATGTGAACTTCTCTCAAACCATGTTCTGGGAGATTTTGAGCCCTTACAAGGACTTCTTCAACCTACACACCTCATTTCCTCCATGCATTTCATCTAGGCCAGGGGAAATTTCATGTATACTTCTTAAAGATCTCCATTCAAGATAGCTTTCTTAGCATCTATTTGGTGCAATTGTTTGCTTTCTTCCATTTAATTTATGCAAACACTTCATCTAGAGAGTGTAGAGGATGAGCAGACATCACTCCCCCTCCTATGTCATCAAGTTTGGGATTGAGGCCAAGAAAGAGTTAAAATTTGATCTTTTTCTGCTAGTTTCCTGGACCCTTCTGTATCTTTGCCGCAGCTCCATTTTTGAGTGTCATATAGGTCTAGTTGTTGCCAATACTTCATTAGTGTATTGCAGTATTGGGTTGCACTTAAATCACCTTTCTTCTGCTTCTGAGAGCTTTCTTTAATTTGAAGAAGTGTTGCTGTATTTTCAATAAAAGAATATGTTCTCCATGCTGCCTCCCAGACTTCCCTAGCAGTTTGATACAGTAGGAAGGTTTGGCCTATTTCTGGGGTCATTGAATTGATAAGCCAGGAGACCACCATATCAGTTTTAGCTCTCCAAACTTCGTTCTTTGGATCAAGGGTTGAAGGCTCCACAGCTTCAGTGGTAGTGTACTCCTCCTTGCCCTTGCTGACAATGTGTATGAGAAATCCTTGGTACCACTGCAAATAGTTGTTTCCATTGAAATGCTGGTTGGTGATTGAGACTGGAACTCCATAGCAGTTGCATATGACAGGGAATGTGGCTGGCATACTAGTCGAAGAAAATGTATGATGCTGTTCGTTGCTTTTCTTTGAAGGCTTCGAAGTAGCCAAAAGTCACCATGAGAGCGTGATTTAAGACAACTGTTACCATGAAGAAGACAGAGTTGAAGTGTGCCTCTGTTAATTTTGTTGTCATATAAAATAATGCGTACATTAGTTCTTAATATAAGCAGCAGCATAAACCCCATAAACTCTAATCCTAGGATCCTAGATATCATATCTTTTACTTATTCCTAATATCTCAGATTTATCTTCCAAGATATATAAAATATTAACAGAAGATATAATATCTACAACTAACCTAAGATATAAATTATTGATGAAATAATAAACATAAATAGAATTAATACTAGACCCACTAAATCAGCACCTCTCAATAGTTCTGAATATCTAGGTTGTTCTTTCTGCAGATTTTGGCCGTTTCAGTTCTCTTATGAAAATGTTAACATGGTATTTCTTTAACCACAGGTGTTATATCAGGAGCCCTTCTGTATATTAAAGATGATTTTGTGGAAGTTAGAAATAGTAGTTTCCTTCAGGTACATCTCTCTGTTTTTTTTTCCCCTTTATCTCATTCATGAATTCAGAAATTGCATTTCTATGTGGTCTACAACAAATCTAGGTATTTAGCAAAATGCTTCGTACTTAGTTATTGGCTGTGAGTGCGTAGGGTTTTAACTGGAATGGTAGAGTCAGGATCTTTTTCTTCTGGTTTTCCACTGCATTGGAAGAATTATGGTTACAAATTCAATTGTGATAGGGAAAAGAAGAAAAATAGAAATAGAAGTAGAAGAACAGAGATTGGCAGAACCTGGCGAGCATCAACTGTCATAACAGTCTGATTCCTCCTCATACATGCAATTGAAGTAATTAGTTAATTAGCAAGCTAACTAACTCGCTCTCTTTAGATACTAACAATAGTTAACTAAACTGCTGACTACTTCTTAATCCCCCAATTATACGCATAACAATTCTTCATCTCTAGCATCTTTTGGGAATGGGAGTAGCAGGGACGTTTGCATTTGTTTGTATTTAAACGACCTCTTTGTTCTATGTGTGCGATTTTTTACCATAATGAAGTCATAAATATTACTTTCAACATGGAATACAGAAAACTGGTTGACTTAACTTTGCTCGGCTGATTCCAGCAAAGAATATAAATAATGTTTTCTAGAATCCCTTATTTACCTTTAGGGTGTGTTTGGTTGGGGGATTTTGGAGGGGAGCCCTCCCCTCCCCTCTCCTCATATTGCTCCCCTCCAAATTGGGGTTTTCTGGAGGGGAGCTAATTTTTTCTGACTATTTTGCCCTTATTTATTTTTTAATATTCTAAGTATCAAATTATGCTTCATTCCCAGACTCGACTCACCTCATTGGATTTTTTTTTTAAAGTTACATTTCATCATATTTTATTATATATTTAGTTATTTAATTTTTATAACAAATTGTTATCATTATAATTATTGGTTTAATTTTTTTTTCACATATTGACAATATGATAGGATGAGAGTGAATTTTTAAAAAATCATGTAATTTAAGTTGAGGTGTAAAATTATTTTTTACAAGAAAAAATAAAAAAATTTAAACTAATGTATAGAGATACAATAGTAAATTAGTTATTACCTCTCATCTTCTCCCCTCCTAAACCAAACAAAGGATCATTAAAAACTCCTCCCCTTCCCTTCCCTTTAACAAAACCAAACAACGTAACATTAAAACCCTCCCCTCCATCACCTCCCCTCCCCTTCCCTCCCCTCAAACCAAACACACTCTCAAGGATCATTTAGCATTTGTTTCATGTAAAAATAGTCAGATATGTTATTATCTGATTACTTCATAGCTGGTCTGATCTGTTGTTAACATGAAATTATTGTATAGTTGCTCAGATTTGTAGCTATTGCAGGGCTGTTACAATTTCTTGAATTCCCCTATTGTTCTTTTTTCAATTGGCTGAACATCAGGAGCTTTCTTCTTCTGATTCAGTCTCCTATTGTATATACTACAGTACCCACTCTATAAAATTTATTCAGAAATTCAGAAATTACCAAATTTTCATGTTTTCCAGCCTTTGTTGACTTAGCATTAGATCAAGCCTTTGGCAAAACCCACTTTTTCTCTCTCTCCTCATCCCCATCTCTCCTTATTCACTGTACCATATGGCATGTGAAAATACCCAAATTTGTAATCAACCATCTGGGTTGACTACAAATTACTGGGCACTAGCTGAATGGTCCCAATTACTTGCAATGGACCAAATCAGTGAGATCAAGAGTAGTCCTCATAACCTCAAACAAGGTGAGCTATCTGACATGCAGTATTGTAATGCTTTGATTTATCTGGGTAACAGATGTCACAACCTAGAATTGGAGAGCCTTGGAGATGCAAAGTACAGGGGAATTGTTGAGAAAGAGTTTATTTTTAAATCCCTGCTAGATCTGAATAAATCCCAGGGTGAAGTGAGGGGGAGAATTCTTGGAACAAAGCCCCTACTTTCTTGAAGGAAGCCTTCTCAGAAGTCTTTAGAGAATAGAGTAGAAGGAAGCTCTTGTTAGATGTGATGTAAAAGACACACACTCACATTGATTTGAACAGAATAGGATGAGGAAGAAGAAACAGAATCAGAGAGTGAGAGGTGAAGGGGGAGCGAAAACAGAGGGGAGAGATGACAGAAAACAGAGAAAGCAGGGGAAGTGGAGAGGACACAGAACTGATAGATAGGGGAATAGAAGGGGAGAGACGCAGGGCTGAGAAACATTCACAAAATTTAGCAATTCATTCATTCCAACTCTAAGAACTCCCTTACATGTGCTGCATGGTGGCTTTTTATAGAAGCCACAATTAAGGTTTCCTTCTTATGAAGGAAACATAAAATGAAATAAAATATAAGCTTGAGGTTTCCTTCCCTATAAGGAAAGCTCAACTTGCAGATTTAAAATTTATAAAGAGTAAAAAAAAAAACAAAAGCAGGTCAGGTTTCCTTCCTTAGAAGGAAACTTATAAAATACTAAATAATGCAAAAACAATTATTTCTTTCTAGAATAACATTTGCCATATTTTCTATCAATTCTCCCCTGCTGCAAAGAACTCTCCTCCGGAGAGGTAGAGAGTTGATAGGCTTCTAGCAGGGCAGGATTAAGTTGTTGGAATTCATCTTCTGAAATCCAGGTGGCATCTTCATCAGATCGACCTCTCTAACGAACCAAATAACGACGGATGGGCCCCTCAGAGGTAAAGACCATTTGATCATCCATAACGGTCTCGATTTCATCAACTGATGGTGAGACAGCAGGCAATGATAGAATTGGCACTTGTGAAGGCTGAGTGCCTGCAAAATCATCAGAAAGCAAAGGGGAAGGCTCAAAAGTTCCCCGGTAAGGCATGAGATCCTCTACATTGAAAACTGGACTAATGGCCATATCAGAAGGTAGTTCTAAAAGATAAGCATTAGGTCCTAAATTTCTTTATTATGCGAAAAGGTCCCGCAGCTCGAGCATGCAACTTTTTAAAAGCGTGTTTAGGGTAACGTTCTGGACGAATGCGAGCCATAACATAATCACCTATTTTGAAGCTTTGAAATCGACGATGAGTATTAGCAGATAATTTATATTGATCATTACTTGTCGCTAATTTGCGCCTAATTTTAGCATGTAAGTCATAAAGGCGATTGGCAAAGGATTCCGCAGATTTAGAAATGCGAAATGTCAACGGGATTGGCAGGAGGTCAATAGGCTGTTTAGGATTAAAACCTTGAATAATCTGGAAGGGACTCATGCCTGTAGACCTATTCATTGAATTATTATATGCAAACTCTGCAGTGGGTAGAACCAAATCCCAGTTCTTCGGCCTGTCTCCAACTAAACTCCGAAGCAAATTACCCAAACTGCGATTGGTGACTTCAGTTTGCCCATCAGTTTGAGGGTGAAAAGCAGAAGAGAACTTCAATTGGGTACCAAAAAGTTTCCATAGGGTCTTCCAAAAGTAGCTAACGAACTTGACATCTCTATCAGATACGATAGTGGTAGGTAACCCATGTAGACGTACAATCTCCTTGAAGAACAACTTTGCCAGATGTGAAGGATCCGTAGTTTTGCTACAAGGAATAAAGTGAGCCATTTTTGAAAACCTGTCCACAACAACTAATACAGAGTCATGACCTCTAGCTGTGCGAGGCAATCCTAAGACAAAATCCATACTCAAGTCTTTCTAAGTTGCCTCAGGAATCGGCAAAAGAGTATACCAACCGGTATTTTGTCGCCTGGCTTTAGAAGTTTGACAATTTTGACATTGAGACACTATGCGAGCCACATCACGCTTGAGTGAAGGCCAGTAGAACCTATCTTCGACTAATGCCATTGTCTTATTAACCCCGAAATGACCAGCTAAACCTCCAGTGTGTAACTCCCATATAAGAAAATCTCGCATAGAAGTACGTGGGATGCACAGCTTGCTCCCACGAAAGAGATGACCGTCTTTAAGGATGAAATCAACATGCTCATGACGATTATCACTGCGAACTTCTTGGTATATTATCCCAAAATCTGGACATGAAGCATTGTCTTCTTTCAAGTTTTCAAAACCAACAACACTAACGCTCATAATGTGCAATAAGTTGATCCGACGGCTCAGGGCATCAGCCACTATATTTTCTGTTCCTGAATGATGCTTGACCACAAAAGTGAATCCCTGAATATACTCAACTCATTTAGCATGTTTAGCATTTAAGTGCCACTGAGAGTTGATAAACCTAAGCGCCTGATGATTAGAGTATAGAACAAATTGTTGCGGAAGAAGATAGTACTTCCAATGCTCAAGGGATCTCACAATCGTATAAAATTCCTTGTCATAAGTGGAGTACTTTTGTTTTGCATCATTGAGTTTTTTGCTAAAAAAAGCCATAGGGTGACCTTCTTGGCTTAGTACACCTCCAATTCCTGTTCCAGATGCATCACAAGCAACTTCAAAACACTTTGTAAAATCCGGTAAAGACAAGACTGGAGCTTGAGAAAGTCTTTTCTTAATATCTTGGAAAGCTACGGAAGCTGTAGATGTCCACTAAAACTTGTCTTGTTTTAAGCAATCAGTGATAGGAGCCATAATGGTACTGAAGTTTCTAATGAAGCGTCTATAGAAAGAAGCAAGGCCATGAAAACTCCGTACTTCATGGAGAGATTGTGGCTCAGGCCATTCTTGAATGGCTTGGACTTTCTCAGGGTCAGCTGCTAGACCCCTTTCAGAAATTATGAAACCCAAGAAGAGGACTTGATTTTGAAGAAATGAACACTTAGGCAAGTTAACATAAAACTGTTCTTGACGCAAGGTGAGAAAAATTAACTTGAGATGTTCCAAGTGTTCTTGTTTTGACTTGCTAAAAACTAGTGTGTCATCAAAATATACCACCAAAAACTTTCCCAAATATGAGCAAAGGAGGTGAGTCATTACTCTCGTGAATGTACTTGGGGCATTCGATAACCCAAAAGGCATGACAAGCCATTCAAACAACTCATCTTGCGTTTTAAAAGCAGTCTTCCACTCATCTCCAGGCTTAATCCTGATCTGATGATAACCACTTCTGAGGTCAATCTTTGAAAACCAACTAGATCCAGACGCTAAATCAAGCATGTCATCAAGTCTAGGAATGGGAAACCTATACTTGATGGTGATCTTGTTGATGGCTTTGCTGTCTACATACATTCTCCAAGAGCTGTCTTTCTTTGGGGTTAAAAGAGCAGGTACTGCACAAGGACTCATACTATGCTGGATATAACCCTTTTCCAACAATCCATTGACTTGTCGGTTAAGCTCTGCTCTATCCTTAGGGTTCATCTTGTAGTGCGGTAGATTGGGGAGTTGTGAACCTGGAATGAAATCAATTGCATGGTGGAGCTCTCTCATTGGTGGTAATTCAGATGGAAGCTCATCGGGAGTGATATCCTGAAATTGTTGTAAGAGCTGTTGCACTTCCTCTGGCATTTCTGAAGTAGTAGCAATTCGTTGCGAGATCTTGGATACCAAAATAAACACGATCGTACTCTCTCTGCTTTCTTGTACAAACTGTTTTTCTGTCAGAAGATGCAAATTGTGGGTTTTGGGTTTTGTGCCCTTTGATTTACTTGAGCCTTTGCCTTCGTTGTCAGGCTTAGCAGGACGTAACAGGATCGTCTTGCCTCCATGCTTAAATGTATAGGTATTCTCATGACCATGATTGATAACATTGTGGTCATAAAGCCACGGTCGACCAAGTAAAATGTGAGCAACATCCATTGGAAGAATATCACAAATAATATCTTCTTTATAGTCACCTAAGTGAAGAGGAACGCGACATTGTTGGGTGACTGGTAAAGAAGTTTTGTCGACCCATGCAACACGAAAAGGTTCTGGGTGAGGTTCTGTCTTGAGATTGAGTCGGGCTACTCCTTGACTAGAAATAACATTTCTAGAACTCCCTCCATCAATCACCAATTTGCAAGCTTTATCTCCACACTTCACAAAAGTATGGAAAATACTTGTTCGCTTCCATGAATCACTAGGCAGAGGGACAGATAGAATGCATCGCATAACTCCAACTCGACGTGTCTCACACCCATGTTCATCAATGATGATGTCCTTATCGACATCTGAAGGACACTCAACTGGATCTACGACAACGTTAGCATTTGCATTGTCTTCCTCACCTTCATATTGTGAGTCAATAACTAGAGTACGCTGTGGGCATTTTGACGCAATATGACCCTTTGAGTGATAGCGAAAACACTCGACAAAGGAATTGTTATAGTGGGAAGCAAGAACTATAGCCTCACTAGGCTGCTTAGAAGTATTACCCCTTAACCCAATTGCTTGAGTAGGTGTAAAAGACGAGCTAGGCCTAGATGTAAGTGCTCCTGTTGGTCGTTCAGACAGACTGGAAGTTCGTGCTTGTCTAAACTGATTGCTCTGCATGTCGATACGCTTTGCAGACGAGTACTGTGACAGAGACTCTACTTCCAAAGTCTTATGATAAGCTTCTTCAAAAGAGACTCTGGAAAGTTTAACTTGAGCTCCTTCTGTAGATATGGCTTGAGACCATTAACAAACTTGGTAATGGTATGCCATTCCTCTTCATCCACGTCACATCTAATCATAAGGTCATCGAATTGAGAAATATACTCGGAAGTTGTGGAGATTTGCCTCAAATTAAGTTATTTGTCATACAGTTGACTCTTATAATGAGTCGGCACATATTTTTCTTTCAGCTTGGCCTTCATTTCATCCCACGTCTCAATCGGTGGATAACCTTGTCGCTCAATGTTCCTTTGGACATTTTGCCAGTATTTCCTAGCAGATCCCACGAGCTTCATCTTCGTAAACCGAACTTGCTGAATATCTCTCGTCATACCATTCAAAATAATCTTCCATGCTGGCTAACCAATCCAGGAATGCACTAGGATTCAATCATCCATCAAACTCAGGAGCTTCAACTTTAACCTTTTTGGTGATGTCATCAATATGTGTCCTTCTAAAGCCTTCTCTACCATTCCTATGGACTAACTGGTATGGTCTATGATGTTGTTCTTTAGGCTCTTGCCCATCCCAAGTATCATCTATGTCATTAGAATGATGATTGGTAAACTCATGAGGAAATGTTCTGCTATGTCTTTCACCCATAGCTCTAGAGGAATGACCAATCCTAAGGGAATTACCTCTAAGTTGATTGCGGACTGGGAATTGTTCATTTTTAAGACTTGACTCTCCTCTAATGATAGGTCTTTCGAGTATCCCTTCAGTTGTTTTCCTTGTATCTTGTCTGTATGTCAACTGAATTGCACCCATTATCTCTTCAAATTTATTGTCCATGAATTCTTTAATTTCTTCCAGCCGCTGGTCCACATATGCCCTTTGAGTCCTTTCAGATTTCTCAAGATGATTTTGGGTGATTTGGGAGTTATTAGCCATGGCAGATTTTAGGGCAGTAATTTCTTGGTCTAATAAAGCTTGCTTATCGTATAAATCATGAATGGTCATACAATGAGGATTTAATAACCTAAGGAAGAAAGGCCCCCAAGTTGCCCTCACCTAAATAGGTGAAGTCCCTTCTTTAACAACACTAACCCTCTGAGAATTCAAAAATTCCACAGGGATCATATGCTAAATAGGTAACAACTCGAGTGAAGTCTTCACAGAAATCTTCGAAGGTTCAAAAACCTTTTAGGAAACTGTTAGAAACTTCAACTAACCTAGGGTAATTTTTGGACACAGGTATAGGGCAGGATTGTGTGTGAGGTAGGTGTCTTAGGTTATACGAACACTACTATCAAAAGTCACAAATTAACAACATAATGATCAATGTAAATTTTCCTTTTTTTTATATATATATATTTTCAAAATATTAAAACATGATTAAAAAAAATAAAAATAAAATAAAAATTGCAATGCTTAAAGAAACCAAAGTACCACACAACAAAGATTTCAGAACTAGCTATGAATGAAACACCTCCTTTTAAGAACCAAGTAAGCCAGTTAAATGAAAGGGTCGTCGGCCTTACCAGCGTTGCTTTAGGAGCTCAAAACAAAAAGTTTTACCCCCAAATAAGTTTTAGATGATGACTTGCGCCTCTCAGCTCCTTCAGAGTTAAAGAAATTCGGTGAAAACACACAGAAAACATTGAAAATCTCGTTTTGGCCACGACTGTACGGACGGCGCGAATGACGGCGCGCGAGGCGTGAATACCACGCGCAGAAGCTCCACCGGCACGTGTGACGGCGCGCAGAGGTGGTTTTTCTAGTTCTGACCGGATTTTCCCTTCTGAGCACGATGGTAGCGTCCGTTTTTGGATCCGACGTCGGGAAATGTGATTCTGGGTGCTGGCAGCGTGAACAAAGTATGCTGAGCTTCCCTGAGAGTTTTCCTTCGATCTCCGGCCGCAGAAACAGCCTAGGAACGTTCAGAGCCTTGCTCTGATACCAAATTGATGTAAAACACACACACTCACATTGATTTGAACAGAATAGGATGAGGAAGAAGAAACAGAATCAGAGAGTGAGAGGTGAAGGGGGAGCGAAAACAAAGGGGAGAGATGACAGAAAACAGAGAAAGCAGGGGAAGTGGAGAGGACGCAGAACTGATAGATAGGGGAATAGAAGGGGAGAGACGCAGGGCTGAGAAACATTAGAGAATTGATAGAAAATATGGCAAATGTTAGTATTTTGTAAGTTTCTTTCTAAGGAAGGAAACCTGACCTGCTTTTGTTTTTTTTTACTCTTTATAAATTTTAAATCTGCAAGTTGAGCTTTCCTTATAGGGAAGGAAACCTCAAGCTTATATTTTATTTCATTTTATGTTTCCTTCATAAGAAGGAAACCTTAATTGTGGCTTCTATAAAAAGCCCCCATGCAGCACATGTAAGGAAGTTTTTAGAGTTGGAATGAATGAATTGCTAAATTTTGTGAATGTTTCTCCCTGCCTCTCCCCTTCTATTCCCCTATTTATCAGTTCTACGTCCTCTCCACTTCCCCTGCTTTCTCTGTTTTCTGTCATCTCTCCCCTTTGTTTTCGCTCCCCCTTCACCTCTCACTCTCTGATTCTGTTTCTTCTTCCTCATCCTATTCTGTTCAAATCAATGTGAGTGTGTGTGTTTTACATCAAGATGCCTCTTCAACTTCTACAATTATTGATGGTTCTGCCCTTGTGACTGATGGTGTAAACTAGAATAATGACAACAAAGACAGAAAGGGAACCCTTGATGCTATTTTGCTGTTTATCGGCACAAAGGAGAAATGTGGAAGTTTCATTTCAATTATACTGATCGAAAGCCATCAAGAGAGATCAATAACAAAGGTTACGTTGCTGTCCCTGAAGGGACTTCCAAACCAGCAAGCAAACCGACAGTTTTTATGTAAAACAGGTTAATTTACTTCAAAAATAATTAGCCAAGATTCCTCTTCTAATTCCAACATTGCTTCTGGAACTATAGCCCTGAAAGGCAGTTCTCCTGGTACTTTTGATACTAATTCTACTATAGTGGATGAGGTAACTTGGATAATTGTTAGGGCCTCAGACCAAATGACTGGCGACATGTTGTTATTCCTTAATGCAGCCATTGAAAAAAAAAAAATATAATGAATGCTTAAGCCTCTAGGGTATATGTGATAAAGACAAACAAGAAAGGAGTTAAAAAGGAATTTGCAGTGCTAATGAGAAAGAAGTGGCTAGGGAGCAGTTGGTGCAGGCTTTGAAAGGGGGAAAACTGACTGAAAAGGAGGAGTTTGAATCTGGTTTTTGGTGCAGACAGCCAACCTTTCAAAATTAAGTGGTTTTCAGTCTCAGGTGTTCTTATGTTGTGTCTTACCTAGCTTTTCTTTTGGCAAAGAAAGTATCTTACCTAGCTTTAAGTGAGTGTTTTTGTTGTGAGGTACTGAATGAATCTTCATTTGCTCTTATTTGAGAGCTCTTTTGGGTTATAATACTCGTACCTTTTGTTTTAAACAACTTTTCTTGTTTCTGCTGTGTTGATTGGAGACTCTTATCATCTTTTATGTCCTTGTAAAATACTCTGACCTGTAGTTATTATGTAATCTTTTTGGCGTGACTGATCAGATCTGTTGTTAATGTGTAGCTTGTCAGTAGTTATGGTAAAACTGATCAGGTCCATAATTATTGAAGGACTATTACAACTTTTTAAATTCTCTTAATTTTTTCCTTCCAATTGGCTGAACATCAAAAGCTGTCCTCTCCTTCTGTTTCAGTCCTCACTTGTATAAAATGCTGCACCCACTCTGAAATTTATCGAGTAAAATGATCAGACTGTTCTTAATGTTTCCAGCCTTTTTCCTAATTGTTTGAGTTGCCAGGAAACAATTGTTAGCATGGCATTGGTTGGTGCAATTCTTGGGGCAGCAGCAGGTGGTTGGATCAATGATTCTTATGGACGAAAGAAGGCGACCCTTATTGCTGATGTTATCTTTGCTCTTGGATCATTTGTCATGGCTGCTTCGCCAGGTCCTTATATTCTCATATTTGGACGTCTTCTAGTTGGTATTGGTGTGGGTATAGCATCTGTCACTGCTCCTGTGTACATTGCCGAAGCTTCGCCATCAGAAATAAGGGGAGGATTAGTAAGCACAAATGTGCTTATGATAACTGGTGGACAGTTTCTTTCCTACCTTGTAAACCTTGCTTTTACGGAGGTTAGTTTTTGGTTCTTGCTGTTTGGTTGGCTTTTGTTTGGTAGCAATGATCATAAAGATATAGAGACTCAACTTTACATCCTTGCGTGAGCTATGCTTATATATAGTTTTCATATTATGCATAGCATTGATATTTAAAGTACTTACAGTAGATGGTAGTCAGCCACATCAGCTGGTGGGTAGATATCTCAGGATGAAAGCAATTCAATGGTTAGACTAGACTTTGAATTTCATTCTTTACTTATTTGTGTTTTCTTTCTTTTTCCAGTTGTAATCTTGTTTTAAATGTTTTTAATTTTATTCTCTTTTATTGATTTTTAAAGTTATAGATTCAATATTAATGTCAGGATCAACTTATGTATCCTCCACTTGGAGTCAATGTCTATTTGGTAGAAACTTTTTATGGAATATTTTTCTTAACTAACGACTAACATAAGATTTCTCATTTTTCTGTTAAAAATCAAACTGCAATAATGACTGGAAAGAATATGATACATACCAGAAAGTTTGATTGCTTGGCTGCGTTTTCTAATATATTCAATTAATTAGAAGTGGTTTTTCCTTGTAGAAAAATACATTGCCATGATTTGTGTAGCACTTATGAACTTATTACAAATTGTAGCTTCAAAACAGTGATACCATTACCTTCCACATTTAAATTTCTGAAAACTTAAGGGCTTCACTGTTCTTCTATTTGATAAAAGCTAGAAAAATATTAAAATAACATTGACAGACTGAGAGAAGTTTCATATTTTGGGAACTATTTGGTTCATAAATATTACATTCCTGTTTCGAACTTATTTGCTTTCTGACCACTTACCACATTCTTCATCAAGCAGGTCCCTGGGACTTGGCGATGGATGCTTGGAGTTGCAGGTGTGCCAGCAGTTGTGCAGTTCTTCCTCATGCTCTTCCTACCTGAATCCCCCAGATGGCTTTTTATCAAGGTAAAAAATTGTATATTTTTTAAGAAAATTTTTGTCAAAAATGTGCCTTCAAATTATGGTGATTACTGAGTATCCTATATCTTGTCTTTGAATGCAGAATAGAACAAATGAAGCCGTTGTTGTGCTTACTAAGATTTATGACTATGCTCGCTTAGAGGATGAAGTTGATTTCCTTACAGCTCAGTATGAACAAGAAAGCCAAAAGAGGAATGATATCAAATACTGGGATGTGTTTAGGTCAAAAGAAATTAGGCTTGCTTTCCTTGTTGGAGCTGGACTTCAGGTACTTAATTAGGACATACATTGCTACAAAACATAGCCTTAGAAGAGCAGAGTGACATTACCAAAAAAGAAAAGAATATCAGACTGACAGTTGTGAATGCCCCTTGCTGTTAAAAGGTTGAGGGGGATAATTCTGATGAACTGATCAAATTATGGGTTGTTCTCTGGAAAGTTCCGCTGTCACTTTACAGTTTAAAGAACAAGACCAAGCATGAAATTAAATGTCAGTTGGGTTAATTCAGCTAGTTAGATTGGCCATCAAACTAAAGAATGTAATTTTAGTTTTTGTTCATTTGAGAATGTATTAGTTGGTAGTTACATAAGATTTCTATACTTCTTTTAATATGATTATTTATATGATAATATGTAGATGGTACAGAGAAGCAAGGAAACTGGGATTACAGAATAATGATACATTGAAAGATACAAAATAAATAAAGAAACTAGGGTTAATAAGTAAGTGGGCCTAGTAAACATAAGCCCCATTTTGATGCTCTCTTTTGAGAGATATATATATATATATATATATTTTTGCCAAACTTTTCTCGTTGTTGTTAAATTCATGTATTTGTGATTAAGCCGTTTAAGGTACTTCTTCAATTCTGGAAGCATGTTACAATAAGCTACTGTACTTTGTAAATGACAACATTTTCATGCAAGTGTATTCTTATAACATCCCATGGTTCTGCAGGCTTTTCAGCAATTTACAGGTATAAACACAGTCATGTACTACAGCCCAACAATTGTCCAAATGGCTGGCTTCCGTTCGAATCAATTGGCTCTTCTTCTATCCCTCATTGTTGCTGGTATGAATGCTGCTGGTACAACTCTTGGCATCTACCTCATTGATCATGCAGGGCGGAAAAAATTGGCCCTTTCTAGCTTAGCTGGAGTAATCGCCTCTCTGATCATACTTGCTGTGTCATTTATTAACCAATCTTCTGGCTCTGCAAGTAATTTGTATGGATGGCTTGCAATTGTGGGTTTAGCCATGTATATTGCTTTCTTTTCTCCTGGAATGGGACCTGTGCCTTGGACTATGAACTCAGAAATATATCCTGAGGAATATCGCGGAATATGCGGGGGAATGTCAGCTACCGTGTGTTGGGTTTCAAATTTGATTGTGTCCCAGACCTTTCTATCAATTGCTGATGCCGTAGGGACCGGTCAAACTTTCTTGATTTTAGCTGGCATAGCTGTACTGGCCTTTCTCTTTGTGGCTGTGTATGTTCCAGAGACCAAAGGATTGACATTTGATGAAGTGGAGCTGATATGGAAGGAGAGAGCTTGGGGCAAGAATCCAGACACACAAAGCCTTGTTGGGCGTGGAAATGATTCCTAGATGTACATCTTTATTCATAAGTTTGGTAAGCAATATAAAATTCGAGTGTAGTAGAGAATCCTAGGCGTGCTCGAGCTTCGTTTCATGTTATTTATTAATATGTTATTCGTCCAATTATCTTGCCCGATGTAAGTCTATTAAGAGTGCAGTTGTGAGTGATTATGGTGGTCAAATCTAATACAGCAGCTTGAATATGTTGCAAACCAATGCCATATAAGTTGCTGTGTTTCCAGTGCAATACTCGCAGTTAATTTATCATTCGTATGGCGGCTTAGTAGTGAGATGAAATGATTGTTTAATCTTTGCCTTATTCCGAAATTTTAAGGGTTTGACAATGTATATTCTCTATTAATATTGGGTGACGTATGATAATGCCTTATCCTATGATTGACAATGTGTATCTTTTTTATTGCGTTACTACAATGTGAGTTCTGTATTTTACTATTTTACATGGAGTTTAAGGCACATACATATTCCTCTAATCCTATTTATATTAGGTACAGAAAAAAGATTAATCATATTTATAGGGCATTTCACCATTTTTTTGTACGATGCTTATCTCTACGTTTATGCCTTTATTAAAGGGAAAATCATAGCCAAGAATTGTTAGAGGATTTTATTTACAGATAAGGATCATAGGACTAAAATATAATTAATTTTTAGTGTAAAAAGAAAATACTATCACTCAGTTTAAAAAGGAAACATTTTTTTGTTCTTATTAAGTAGAGTTGGAAACTTCTTAAATTTTTTAAAAA
>NW_026557315.1:0-24966 GCF_029017545.1 Prosopis cineraria | reverse complement strand
AAAAACACTATTTTCCTCTTCCTCTAACTTTCAGCTGTCTCAGTATCCACTAGCCAGAACCGATGGGGTGCTTATTATGAACGGAGAACTTGCGGTTGAGTTGCTTAGCTGTCCAACTAAGCTTTGGAAGCACTACAATGGAGAGAAAAATACAAAGACCATGAAATTACAGGCATTAAAAAGTGACACAGCAGGAGAGAGGGATATCATGTTTCATCCCCCAGCAAACGCGCTACCTATGACATGAAATGCAGACATATGAAGCGTCAACAATTCCAATTTTCTCTTATGTACAGCTTTGACAGAATAAAATTATCGAACCTAATCACAAAATTCTCGGTGGATCCAAGGCCTCTTGTTTTTCTATATCTTTCATACCTAGCTACTGCTTCTTTTCCTTCTAGCCCTAGCTGTTCACACAGCAAACTGGCTTCATCAAGAAAAGAAAAGAGAAAAGAGGAGTCCAATACAGTGTTGCGCGGGGATTTCATTACGCAAAACAAGTGATCTGAAGACTGTATATGTATGTGAGAGTCAAATAGAACTTGTAGAAACATGCTTAACAGTTACCAGTGAGCAATAGCTATGTTGAAGAAGATCAAGATCCGTTTTGGGGGACTAAAAGAGGACCCTTTTGCGAAATGCATAAAGCTGGTCGATCTCAGAAAGTTATGGTATGTGCTAACACGTTAAGCAACGGAAAGGTTGTGGAAGGCATGATCAGCTGGAAAAGCTTGTTGACGGAAAAACGGACGGGAGGAAGAAGAAGAGGAAGGAGGAAGAAAAGACAAGGATTGAAAGAGGGGAGGAGGCAGCAGATGGAGGAAAAATGACAGTGATGAGTAATTGCAGAGCGTGTTGAGAGGGTGCAATTGCATTTAATGGTAGGCGAAGGAGGTGTAATGCTAGTGTGTGAAAGGAAGATATACAAAGCCTATTTTTCATCCATTACTATAAAGTTTTGCCCTTGGGATCGTTCCTTCTTTAAAAAAAGAATATATATATGATCATTGACGGCTACGAAACCCCTCCTGTCACATTTTTCTTCTTTCCTTTTCATTGCCTCAATACACTAACTCAGTTTAATATTTTACTACTCCTTCTATCTCAAATTATAAAATATTTTTTAAAAAAATTAACATTCTAAAATATAAAATATTTAATAAAAATAAAATTTAATTAAATACTTTTTTATTATTATCTTTTCATATATTGTCTCTCTTTAATATCTTTTATCAATAAAATATTAAATAAAGAGTATTTTTAAAAATTTATATTTTTATCTTGAAAAAAATAAAGTTATAAAATGTATTTAATAAACTTTATTAGCATATAAGATTTTATCTAAAAGTATCTTATAATTTGAGACGGATGAAGTATTATATTTCATATATATATATATAATACTAATATATTATATTATAATATAATTATAATAGTATAATACTATTATAATTGTAATACTAACTAGTAAACTAAGTAAGTATAATATATATAATAATATAATATAATATAATTAATGAATGTTATTATTTATTTTTGAAACAATTTTCTTTTTCTTTTGCTAAACAAAATCCATGTCTCTGAGTACACGGATTACTCCCACTCCCTCCATTCTTATTTATTAATCACACGTTAGAATACCACTTTAGTCCTTAACGAAAGTCATTCTCTATTATTTTATGCTATTTTATATACAATTTCAAAAATATTCTCCTGCGTATTTTAAAAAAGAAGTGCAACTATGTTCTCAAAAAAAAAATCCCCATTCCAAATCACTTTTATTTTAATTTAGGGGTAAAAATATAAATTATATACTCTAACTATGGAGAAATTCTTAGGTAAATCAGGTGTACCACGTTATTTATAGTTTGTCCAATAAAAATATATTATTTTAATTATATTAAATATAAATTAAGTTTGATATTAATGATAGTAAAAAAAGAAAAGACAGAAGATCAAATTTGCATTCTATTTTTAAAAAAAATTATACAAGATTTTATTTATATTATTTAAAATATTTTAATTGGACAAACTATAAATGATGTAATGTACCCAATCTACTTAAGTATTTCTCCTAAGTATATTGCTTTGATTTTGATAGGTTAATTATAAATTATAAAAATTATAAGTTACTTGTATAGAGGTTTGGAGGGAGTATGTGTGCTTTTTTTTTTTTTTGCCAACGAGGGAGTATTTGTGCTAATAAGTATATGAAGGGAGTTGAATGACTTGATTTGGTCTTAAATATAGGATCTTAATCTTCTTTAACTTCCTCAGTTAATTTCTTTTTTTTTTTTTCAAATGACCTTCTTGTCTCCCATATTTAATACATCAATAAAAAGTGGGATATACGACCAGCAGGAGTCGGTTTAGCCAAAGCTCAAATCTTTGTTAGAAGAGATGCTCATATTTTGGAAAAAATGACACATTTTTTATGTAATACTAGCAAATAATCAACTTAACCATTTTTCCTAATCTCCGTAAATCAGTTAACTGGGTAGATAGAGTGGTTAATTGTAGATTTTTTCATAAAAAATGAAATTAATTGTTTAATACTTACAAGGAATCGGGACTGTGTGCAAACCGATCATTCCAGCCAAAGAAACCCGGTCGCCATTCGGCTGTATAGATCCATATTTTAAGGAATGTTACTTAAATTGATTGTGCGTTAATTATTTGCATTACATCATGCTATTCAATTAGATGCGGTTGATGAATGCTTTGGATTCTCTTTTTCTCTTTTTACAATAAATGCTTTCAGTTCTGGATCCGCATACGTTGAAATATGCATATGTTCAACTCGATCGGTTCTTGATACTCCATTCGTTTATAATTACAAGTCACTTTTAATCAAATTGCATCCTTCATGTGTTGGTGAGTTTTCTTTAAAATCATACACTATTTTTTTTATTTATCCTATTTAATAAAATGTCTTACTTAAAAAATATTATTAATTACACTTTATAACCAAGACATTTAAAAAATTTATTAATTATACCATGAAAGACCTAAAGTGCCTTATATTTTTTAACATGATACTTAAAAAAATACTTTTATAAAATGGATGGAGTAGAAATTACTAAGTGGGGTCAGATACAAATTTTTTATGACTATTCAGAATGCAACTTATAATTTTAAATACATATAAATTTAAAAATATATTTTATTTTTAAATAAAATGAATGACATAATTACCTTTCCTCTCTTCTTGTTTTAAGTGAGGTGGATAGGCTTGTAATAGTACAAACGAGTATAAATATTAATCTTTAACTGTAATAATTTTTGGAAATGTTTTTAAAATAAGAGGGCAAGAAATAGAAATTAGAGGGTGGATAGAAGAATGATAAGTAAATATATATTTTATAAAATTAATAACACGAAAATACAGATCAACCCACTCATTTGACTGTTAAAATCAATGTGTCTTTACTAGTTTAATAAAAAAAATTATTTTTGATCAATTTGTTTACAGTTCAACTATGATTTTGGTCATTAATATTTGAATCGATGTTTTGATGATTGATTCAAGGATTGATTTGGTTTTCAATACCATAATATAATCTCACTGTTTGCATAATTTTTCAAACAATATATGTATATATCGCCTGATCTATACTAACGAACTGGAAGTTGGTTTGGATACATTTTCTTGACATGAATTAACGAATTTGAAATACTAGTATGCTCGTGAATTATAGACTTCGTTGAAATTGTTGATTTATTTCAAGGAATAAATGAACCGAGCAAGGTTGATCATTGATAATGATTTTGGTAGTAAATTACGACGATGTCGATGTACAGTATATCATTGTCAATAATAAAGAAAGAAACAACCTGATAAAATACTAGGCCTTACCATAATTATTCTTTCTTAAAATTGATTTGTCAACAATATATTACTATAATTATTCAAGTATCATATACTCGTTTATGCGCGCGCACGGAATGCATTTATTAGAAAAGGAGAAAATTGAAAGCCATATTATAGTGGGATATGAATTCAAGGAAAAGTGGGAAATGGGCCTTTCACAGCATCCTCTCGTATTCAACGGGGACAATGCAAAGCATTTCGCATATTAATTCGTGGTTGACCTCATTCCCACTCCTTTTCTCTTCCGTAAATATAATTAGAATTACTTAGTAAGTTGATCACCACCCCAGACTTTGTTCAAGTGGTAAGGGTCAAGTAAAATGTGAATAGAACTTAAAAAGTTAAAGATTTAGACCCTTCTAATGTACTCTTTACAATACGATCTATTTAAAAATTACTCTTAATATGTTTTACGGGAATTAACTAAAATTTTAAAACCCATCAATTCTTTTTAGAAATTTAACAAACTTTCCACGTCGTTCCTGTTAAATACATATTTATTTTAATAAATTAATTTTTCTCATCAAGTGAATTTGCAATAAAAAGTCAATGATATGCATTATAAAAATCATTCTCTATATGGCTGTATACCTGACACTCCTAAGCGTAAAATATGGTAAGCTGTTTTTTCCCATAAAATATAAAAAGTTTAGCATTTATAGATTTTTTTTTCATTTTTCCGTTGCATTTATTAACCTAATTTATTGTGTAGCATGAGAATTTATCACATTGGTTGCAATCTATTGACGAGTTTTATATCATTTTGACATTTCCTCATTAAAAAATTATTGACATAAATAATCATTACTGGTAATTGGGGCTAAGATTGTAAAAAGAAAAAAATTATACAAATAATTAAATGTTAGAGGTAAAAGTTGCTTATAATTTGTTTGGACAGGAGGGAGTAGGAAGAGGGGTTATGTGATTGGAGGAGAAAAAGAGGAGAGGGCATAGGGACTCTCAAGCGTCATCCCATTTACTCCGCTCATGCTTTTCTCGCTCTCTTTTGCTTCTTTCTATCCCTTCCCTGTTTGAATTCTCCAAATACTCGCTCCCGCTCGCTTCTATGCAAACATGAACTTGGGGATTTCCCTTTATAATGCAATCAAATTTCAAAATTACAATATTGATTAAATTTCAGTGTCCTCCATCAATGACTACAGCGGGTGTGGGTCCCCCTATTTTCTTGATCTTAGCACTCTCCCTGTCCCCACTTTACCCCATCGGCTCAACCCTCTCCCCTTTCCAATTTTCTTGCCTTCTACTTCGGTTCCTCTCATTTTTTGCCCATCTTCTAATCCTAGTATCCTGTTTGTACTGTTTCCTATCTCATAATCAAATTATAAGATATATTTAGAAAGATTTGATTATAAAACACTCCTCCAAATCATAATATCTTTTAAAAACCTTACTTAATTTAAAATATAAGGCATTAGATAGTTTTTATATTTATTTTTTTTAACTATAACCCTATTTTGAAAAAAAATATACATTAAATTTTTAATTACTATTATTAAAGCTCTTATATAAAGTATTAATGAAAGTATAAATGAAAAGATGTAAATATTTTTAAGAATTTAAGGTTCCAATTAATATTATTCATGAATTGTAAATTAATTAAATATAACTTATATTGTGATTTGGAAGAAGTAATTAACAAAAAGAATTTTATTAATTATATTTTTAAATATTATCTTTTTTATTATATTCTCTCTTTAATATTTTTTTTTTAACAAATCAAGTAGTGCGTGAAGGCTATATTTTTTTAAAAAATTAAGTTATAAAATGTATTTAATAAATTTTATTAATATATATGATTTTACATAAAAAAATCTTATAAATTGAGATGGGAAGAAGATATATTGCTGCCTCTCATGTGTTCTTTAATTTGTTTTTTGGCTTGGCGCGTCAACTTCTTCTTGTCGGTTCCCTGTATGCTATTCAAGCTTCCCCACCCCCTTCTCTGTGAGATAATTTATTTTCATTTTGCTCATCCTTGTCTCGACAAAGCTCCGTTTACCTACCTTATTTTTACCAAACAATTTCCACCTTATTTCCCCTTTTTAATTAAATTAATTAACCAGGGATCAATTTGATATGAGACGAATTAGTTCATCTGCCATCGTTTTTCTTCAATTATAAACTTCACGGCCGCCACGTCTAAATGATCCTGACAAACCCATTATTCCAATATAAAAAGGTGTTATCATCAATGTTCCATCACCCAATTTCCTTTCCTTTTAATTTTTTTGGTCAAATTAAAACGTCATTTCTTTCGTTATTGATGAAAATGCATGCCCTGTCCCGGTTGCATGCATTTTAATGCTCCCTTCCTCCTCCATGCATGTCCTTTTGCGGGTTGTAATCAGAAAATGATGTTTTAATTAATATACACAGATCGTATTCATGACAACATTTGAGTTGTTTTATTACATAGCTTCATTCAAAGGGAATAGGAAGCACCGAAGCCCATAAGGGGCGATATCAATTAAATATGGATAATGAATACTGCATGTGCATTATATACTACATCTTAACTTCAGATTTTAAATTAAAGCTGGGATTTATGAGCCCTTATATTTTATTATATACGATTTACTAAGCTAAACTTTATGTAGTGCATATAGAACTTTTCATGTCATTTTAAGTTTATTTATACTTCAACATTGTAATAATCTTCTCATAATTAAAAATGAGTCTACAAACTCTCTCAATATTGGATACCATAAAAACACCGAATATTTATATTGTTGCGATTAGAGTCAATGGTATAGCATGTAGAAGTCGCTAAGCAAAGTAGAGCCAGTTCTAGTCAAATTCAAATATTTAAAACAACAGAACAATACATTTTGAAAAAGAATCGTTGCTAGTCTTGAAAATGAATGCGGATGCAGGTAAGAGAAATGGAGAGATATTTACGTATCCGCCACATTATTAATAGAGAAGCTCAGGTGGTCCTTGTCTTTTCATTGAAACTCAAGCTCTTGTTTGATTGTAGTACCGTTTTATTAAACTCTTCTGCCTCTATTAATAATATTATTGTTGGATAGAAGTCCTGCCATATGAATAATTCCTTGCATCGACCCAGCACGACTTTGTGTTTTTAATTAAAGGAATGATTTCACGATCCCACAAGACTTGAATTAACATTCTCTCTTTGCTCCATCAATTCCTCACACCTACGTACTCATTACAATTCTCGTGATATCATCCATCAGCTCTCTTTAATGAATGCATGCGTCTCTACGCATAGCTTTCTATCCGTCCCTCTCTTTTCCCCTCAGAGTTTAAACCATTGGAACACAAGGTGAATCTAAACCGAGAGGTTGGATGGTATATGTTTATCTTCTTTTGGGTATATACATCTCTGATTTTACGTTGAGGAAATGTCATGGTCATATTCACCTTCTCTTTTAGCGTATGACTGCGCGATTTCGTTTTCAAGCCTTTTCCCCTTGTTTACAATATCTTCTGGTTTAGATGGGCTTTCCATTTATTGTATGAGTTTTTCTTTAAATTTTAATTTTGTAGACTATAGAGATAGGATGTGACAAAATTGCAAGTTCATTTGGGGTAGGGCATGGGTGATGCAAGCTTGCATGGCCCTGAGGGCAAAGGCAACTGCCTGTTTGTCGTCTTTCACTTCAAAAAGTAAAAGCATCTGAGAACCCTGCATTAGAATTCCCGGTCAAACCAAAGAACCCTTCATTTAACAAGCTTTCTCCTTATATCTAGCTTCTCGAAACAGTAAGATTTGGATCTTACTAGAATTACGCGTTGTGGTTTCTTTTGTTCACATACACATAGATTTTGATCAAATTAAACCAATCAACTTATATTTTAATAAAGAAATTAATTAAGCACGTAGAAAAGTTAGAGGTTAAAAGGTTGAACTATAAAACATGATACATTTTTAAAATTGTGTTGTACACAATCTGTTCCCCAATGCAGAAAGGTACGGTGCATTGATCACTCTCAACTTTGGTCAAATCATACACCTACAGGCCTCATGGCACCAAGAGGCCTTCAGAATGGGAAAAGCCGAGTGTTCAACTCATCCGATCCCATGTAGGTTACTTTAGTAGGAACTAGATAGGGAGATTATACTTGAATTATATTAATCAATGAGGTCATTACTCCCTCTATAAAGAGTCGTCGATACTTTTATGTGGGCACACTTGGGTTCAATTATATATAAAATTAGTAGTTTTAATTTCTTTTTTTTTTTAAAAGGAAAGAAAAGAAAAGAAACTTTGATGGACATGACCAGAAGGTATGGGGCCCCAGCTGGCGGGCTCTCGTTTTACGCAGGCACATCCTAATTTGTTAGGCCACTTTTTCCCCTTTAATTTTTAGCACCTTGTTGAAGTTTCTTAAGAAAACATTTTTTGTCGAATTCAAACTAGTTCTCGGGATACTTGGACTCTCGCTCCTTTTTCCCAATTCTGGCTATTCAGTACATGCCATCACTTTACTCCTTTCACTTTTGTAGTTGTGCTGTCTTTTCCTCTCTTTCCCACCCGACGGAATTAAAGATTAGGCTCCACACTACACCTGCCCAATTCTCCATTAGGCCCGGCGCTCAATTTATCTCAACAGTTCTCCATCTTGGGTTCAGGATTGAGTTTGCTTTTGTTAAAAACTTATAAAAAAAAATTAAAAATGACTTCGGAAATTTTATAAATTATTGTAAAAATGTATATTAATTATTTTTTTTCTAATAAACAATATACATGTTTAGGCTTGGCCCGACCAACCGTAACGTTTAGCTTCGAACCTTACTTGACCGACATAATCTGTTTTTTTGTCTAATCCAACCCTCCTCAATCCAGGCCCAAACACGGCTATTTCCATATTGGACCAGAGCAGATTTGAGTTCATATTACCGGACCCATTATAAAAGCCCGTTTTGTTAACATTCAGAAACTGCAATCTGAATGTGCTGTACTTCATAAAAAAGCGTTCCCCGATCTGATTAAACAAATTTGTGAGCAAACCATCTCACTCTACGACTTCTCTCAGAAATCTTATATAACCACGGGCATGGTAATGTTTTACGATATCAGCTTCAAAGAAAAACAAAAAGAGGTAGACAATTAAATCAAATACACTAATTGGATATTGCCAGGGGGCCTGAATTTCTCAGTTTTTCACAAAATATAAACAATCTGGGTGTAGCGACTGGCTAGGCCTAGGTTGCTGGTAGTAACAGATGTGCATATTCTAATGCTCAGAGAACACGATAAAAGAAGAGGACATCCTTCACTACTGATTTTGAAACAAGGTGTGTGGGAGTGTCGCTGCTTGTTAGGCAAAAACTTGTACTGGGGGCAGCGTGGACATGTAATAACAATTAATCAATCAGGCGGGGTATGGGATTGCTGAATGGGTCCAAATATGAAAAGGAGGGTTTGTTATATAGGCTCATTGATTGAGAATGGTTGAAAAGGGAGTCATGGGCTGCCAATTCCTAGCGAAAATCCTTTGTGAACCGCAAAGGTCAACCCCCTGCTCTCCGTCCCTTTCCCTTTGCACGTTCTCTCTTTTCTTTTCCCTCCCAGTCCCAATTCTCCAGTCCTCATCACCCTTTAACTTTCTCTTTTATAAATCCCTCCTCTTCTTCTCCTCTCCCTTCTTTTCATGCCCAGATGGACCGCTCTCTCGCTCCTTCTATGTCCCAAGCTCCACACCCTTCTGCCGAGGAAAGCGGCTGGACTTCTTACTTGCAAGATCTCTCCAACGCTTCCTGTTTCAGCGTTGGTGGCTCTTCTCTGCTCTCAGATGCTGCTTCTTCTGCTGCTTGGAAATTCTCGCACCCCCATCATCTTCCTCGTAAGCTCACTTTCAAGAAATCTAGAACCAAACAGATATCTCAGGATGACCCTCTCGAGGACACTGCTAGCTCCCCCGTCAATAGTCCCAAGGCATGTTCATTAATCATTCCCCTGCTTTCTGATTCCCTTCTTCTCCAATTCTTCGTCTCTTATCATTAACTCTTCTTCTCCTGCTTCTTTCCCTCAAATTCGCCATCCTTACCATCAGGTTGGGAACTTGCATCCGACTGAAAAGATTTCCAGAAAGGTTGATGATCTTCAACCGGATGTTGCTGCTTCTATGGTAAACCCGGAATTTGATTTATTCATGCCATTCCCTTCTTCTTTAATAGCCAAACAAAAATAAAAGCGGAAGGGTTCTTCCATGTCCTAAAACCGAGTCGTGTGGCTTGTGTCGATGGTTGTGCAGGCCAAGGAATTCAGAGGAGCAGAACATTATTCAGAGTCGGTGAAAGATGATGATGAAAGAAGAAGGGAGTTTAAAGGCAGAGAGTACTATTGACTGCACAGACTTGAAGGAAAGGGGACTCTGCTTGGTTCCTTTGTCCATGCTGGTTAATTATTTTGGCTAAGTCATACTTGTGTATATATATATTCTCCCCTTCCTTTTCTGCTTTTCTGTGTTCTTTCAAAATTGGACTATATACGGAACATGACCCATGATTATGTTAATCGATCTTAGTAACATACTCATCAGTATCGCGTAATCTGTTGATAATTTTGAGTCCAGATTTAGAAATAGCATATCATACTCTCGTAACCTTGAAATTGTTTCTTCATCGCCAGCTGTCGACTTGATCAAACAAAGAGAAAGAAGAAGACAAGTTGATTAAGATGATATAGTTTGGGCACTTTTGAGGCAGCTATTGGATGCAGGTAACTAAATGGTAGGGAAGTGAAGTGAAGAACAAGGTGGATCACAAGATATAACAAGTCCCACTTGCTTAGATTTATTTGTGTATGGGGGAGATTCATTTCATAATGTTTCATCACTCTTCACTTTAACTTTGCCTAAGCATAAGAATAGGAACTTGGAAAAAAAAAAAAAATACACAACCCAAGATAGTACGGTGTTGGCAGTTATTGAATCTGTCCTAGATATCATGTCGAATAACTGATATGATTATCACAATTCAGCCACTCTCTGTCACTTTCAACTCAAAAATATCTGTACATTTGTTTACAAAACTGAAAAATTCAAATGAGTAGTTCTCGGTGATGGAACATGGAAATTTCAAATTTAGTATCATTCAATGTAGTAGAACTGCCGGGAAACAAAATGGTTGCAAGAATGTGCGTAAATAAAATATACATGCCATGGTGTGTTATATACAAGTTTCGAGCAGTTTCCGCCCTGTTGATACAACAACAACAAGCCTTTATCCCACTAGGTGGGGTCGGCTACATGGATTGCAAGACGCCATTGTGCTCTATCATTTATTAAGCTTTTAGAAATATTATTAATTAAGAGATCACGTTCAACAACTTCCAAGAGTGTTCTCTTAGGCCTTCCTCTACCTCTCTTAATCGGACTCAAAGTTATATGTTCCACTCTTCTCACTGGTGCCTCCCTTGGTCTTCTTTGTACATGCCCAAACCATCTCAACCGATTTTTTACCATTTTTTCCTCAATAGGTGCCACCCTCACTTTTTCACGTATGTGCTCATTTCGAATTTTATCTTTACGTGTATGTCCGCACATCCATCGTAACATTCTCATCTCTGCTACTCCAACTTTATGCTCTTGCTGTCCCGTTAGAGCCCAGCATTCACTACTATATAACATTGCCGGTCTGATAGCAGTACGATAAAACTTTCCTTTAAGTTTATTAGGCACCTTACGGTCACAAATAACTCCTTTAGCTTTTCTCCAATTAAACCACCCAGCTTGAATTCTATGTGAAATATCTCCACTGATTTCGCCATCATTTTGAATAATGGCTCCCAAATATCTAAACTTTTCCACTTGAGGTATAATTTGATCTCCCAATTTCACTTCCAAATTATTTTCGAATAGTCCTTTACCAAATTTACAATATAAATATTCCGTCTTACTTCTACTCAGACGAAAACCTTTCGACTCCAATGTCCTCCTCCATAACTCAAGTTTGCAATTAACCTCTTCTCTTGTCTCTGCTATAAGAACTATATCATCCGCGAAGAGCATACATTTCGGGATTTCCTCTTGAATATGTTCCGTCAAAACATTTAAAATCAAGTTGAACAAATAAGGACTCAGAGATGATCCCTGATATAGTCCAATCTTTATAGGAAAATCCTTTGTTTGACCACTAGGCGTTCTTATACTAGTTTTTACCCCCTCATACATATCTTGTATGGCTTTAATATAAGCAATCCGTACTCCCTTTTTTTCCAACGCTTTCCAAAGCACTTCTCTTGGTATACGGTCATAAGCTTTTTCCAAATCAATAAAAACCATGTGTAAATCTTTATCTTTACAACGATACTTTTCCATTAATCCCCTTAGTAGATAAATTGCCTCTGTAGTTGATCTACCTGGCATAAAACCAAATTGATTCTCAGAAATACTTGTCTCCAATCTCAACCTGTGCTCAATTACTTTCTCCCACAATTTCATTGTGTGGCTCATGAGTTTAATCCCTCTATAGTTAGTACAATTCTGAATATCTCCTTTATTTTTATAAATAGGAATTAATGTACTTCTCCTCCACTCATCAGGCATTTTCTTGGACCGTAAAATCACATTAAATAACTTAGTTAACCATCTCACCCCTTCTTCACCTAAACATTTCCACGCTTCGATAGATATACAATCAGGTCCGTTAGCTCTACCATTTGCCATTTTCTTAAGAGCTTCCTTTACCTCCTTATCACGTATTTTTCGATAGAATGACAAATTTTGTTCTCCTTCACCAGTTACTAAATCCTCCAAGTTACTAGATGAATCCTCTCCATCATTGAAAAGTTTAGAAAAATAAGTCTCCCATATATTTTAATTTCATCATCTGTAACTAAAATTCTTCCCTCTTCATCCTTAATACACCTTACCTGTTCTAGATCTCTTGATTTTCTTTCCCTACTCTTGGCAATCTTATAAATATTTTGCTCTCCTTCCTTCGTCTCAAGGTTCTTATAAAATTCTTCAAAAGCTTTGGAACGAGCTTCACCCATAGCTCTCTTAGTTTCCTTCTTAGCCATACGGTACCTCTTCCAATTTTCTTCATTGTTACACAAATGTATGGCTTTAAAACAGTTCTTCTTATACTTGATTTTGTCCTGTACACTATTATTCCACCACCAAGACTCCTTATCTCTCGGACCAGAACCTTTCGATTCTCCCAAAACTACTTTTGCAACCTCCCGTATCTTTTTAGCCATATCCTCCCATATGATGTTAGCACTTCCCTGAGAATCCCAAATTCCTTTATCCAAAAGATTTCGCTTGAAAATATCTTGCTTCTCACCTTTTAATTGCCACCACCTAATCTTTGGTGTTACTACTTGTCGACGTTTTTGGATTTTACTCATAATACACACATCAAGGACTAGGACCCTATGTTGTGTCGTTACAGCATCTCCAGGGATCACCTTACAATTTTTACAAAGTTTTCTATCTGTGTTCCTAACCAAAAGAAAATCAATCTGCGACCTTGAGGCTCCACTTTTGTAAGTGATGAGATGCTCATCTCTCTTCTTGAAACAAGTGTTGGCAATCTTAAAATCATACGCCAATGAGAAATCAAGAAGAGTTTGCCCTTCATTGTTTTGCTCTCCAAAACCAAAACCACCATGCACCCTCGCATACTGACCAGCTTCCCTCCCGACATGCCCATTAAAGTCTCCTCCAATAAAAATCTTTTCACTCTGTGGTATGTGTCGAATCAACCCCTCCAGATCCTCCCAAAATAATTCCTTAAGACTGGCTTCTGTCCCGACTTGCGGCGCATAAGCGCTAACAATATTAACAGTCTCACGTCCAATTATCATTTTTAAAGAAATAATTCTGTCTCCAATTCTGCTAACTTCTACAACGTTCTTCTTCCACTCATTATCTATAATGATGCCTACTCCATTGCGTGCACTTACTTTTCCTGTATACCAAAGTTTGAAACCTTGAATATCCTTAGCTCCTTCTCCACGCCATTTTGTTTCTTGCAAGCAAAGGATATTGATTTTCCTTTGAATCATAACCCCTACAACCTCTAAAGTTTCCGCCCTGTTGATATCGATCTAATATTTTATGCTTCGTGAATATAGTTAATGTGATTAAGCTGACAAGTTATCTAGCTAAGTAAGGAACATTACTGATTACGTATTCGAAGAGATGAGAAAATCTAAAGGACAGAGAGATCCAAAAGATGAGAGAGTTTTTCCTGTAACATCAAAAGATCGAGATTCGTCGAAATATAATATCCAGACATTTGTTTAATCCAAAGGACAAGCTTTGGGGAAAAAATACTATTAATTCGTCCTAGCGTCTACTAGCCATTCATTTAATGGATAATAAAAATAGCAGAAACAGCTGCAAGGAGACCCCTCCATGTGCTTCTGCATTTATAACAGGTGAGCACTTAAGAAGCCTGAAGCCCAGAGACGCAGACTTGAGCACATTCATATAGAGTATATTATTTATATACGTACGCTTGTACACACACACACACACACGTGTACAGAGACACACACTCTTCATCAGTATCCCAACCCTCACAATTACTACATCTTTTCTTTTTCTTTCTTATAGTGCAAGGCTGTTGCATGATATCTATTTTCATTCACTGCTAAACTGTTTACGTGCGTGGATAGACAATATTCCCCCTGTCTCATATTTATACCAAGAGTTAAAAAGAAAATAATCACAGCCTTGTGTAAAAGTCACCCCTTTCAATTTTCATTAATTTATATATTCAAGTGTATATATCGCATTGTAATTTCATGTTATAGACTGTTTAACATAAGAGATATTCTTCATCTTGGTTTTTGATTATTCCACTTCAAATCTCTGTTAGGTAAAGTATCCATATTTAATACTTTACTGTAGTTTGAGGATTGTTTTCGACAGAAAGACAACCAAAAAAAATACAAAATAATTTAGCAAGTTTTAAATGTATTTCGCATTTCTGGGAAGTAGAGCCCATCTGGTCAACGTCAAGGAATGCTTGAAGCTTCCAAATGGATCAATCCGCTGCCAAAGCTAATAATCAAAGCATATTCATTTGCCTGAGAGGTCTGATATGCTTTGTATATTCACTTCTTCCGTCAACCATCCAAAAAAGCATCCATATAATATAACGCTTGGATTAGACTAGACAAATTCAATCACCAAACAAAAGAAAAGCCCCAATATTTACCAAATAATATGCAGCAACACTCTTCAAACGGGATAAACTTGTTAGATCGATATACGTGTGAAAAGACAATTATCAATATAATTATGATTAAAAATATAATTGATTAACATCAAGGGTTAAGTAAGCGGTCATATTTATACTAATAATAACAACCACACCATTCAATAATGATGTGATTTGAGTTTGATGAGGTAGATCCGAGGCCTATTTCGGAGCTTAAATTAACCAGACAATTATATTAGAGGATCAACTTCGCCTTTTCATTATCATTAATTGGGCCTTTTTCTCTGATGGCTGTCAATTTAATCACAGCCTTTTTATTAAAATCACATACATGCAAAGTTAATCTACAGACAATAATCAATGAATCAGCGTCAAAGCACGGAGAGGTCTCATTTTTTGACGTTTGACTGTGAATTGAAACTTACAGGTCAAGAGACCAATACATATAGATTGGAAAGAGGTGAAAAGTACGGAAGGGTTGCGAACATATTCTTTGAATTAGCAGTGTTTCTGGTCTAATCTCCATCGCACTATCTAGATTCTAGAAGTACTCAATTAATCTTCTTATCCTCTAATTATAAGAAAAGTGCTCGAATTAAACAAAGTCGATAATGAAAGAATTCAACTCGATAAGACGGCATGCCCGTGTGAAGATAAGTAAAATAGGCCTCATTATTAATTAAGCTTGCCACTGACCTCTTGGCATTGCGAACTTCAGGAAAGGTATATGAAAATGATAAATTATACATAAAAAATAATTCTGTTTTAGTATTTTCAGAAAATAAAGTGTATTAACTTGACATTCATCAATAAATTTGAGTGATACAAATATCTTTTTACTTTGGGAAGGAAGTAAGAAAAAAATAAAAATGAAATTTCTTAAAAAAAATCATTACTCATTCTAATAAAAGTTGAGAAACGGGTAGGCCTGAGCCCATCTCCCGATTCCTCTAAAAATGCTCTATTCATAAGGCTCGGCTGTGATTTAAAGGATTCAAGGCCAAGCTCTTAAATTCATTAAAAAAAAAGAAAAGAAATGTCTCAAAGCAATTGAAATATAAGAAGTAAATAAGATATTAATTGAAATGCATATAAATCCATTTTTGATAACCAGCAGAATAGCTCAACCTTCTTAATTATGAAGGAGAATCCTATCACTCCGAAACATAAGAATCTCCACACCAAGAAAAAATATATTTTGACATGTGTAATTATAAAATATATTTAATGAGTTATTGATGTGTGTTATTTTTTTAAAAATATTTTATAATTTAAGATGGAGGGTAATTTTGTTTAAAAAAAATTGTTCAGCTTACAGCCAAGGCTAGTATAGAGCGTAATACTTTAAATTCAATGTCCTTTGTTTAGAAATGGAACAATTAAATAAAATAGCTAAGAACGAACAGTTGACTTAATTTAAGATAAAATATTACATGTAAAAGATTCCTATAAGAGTGTGGCTACTAACAATGATAGGGTGCTTCTGTGGAAAACATGGTGCTGTTTTGTCTCTGCGTGGTAGTGAATAAAAATCAGACTCATTTTTTATGGCCCATGATTCGAAGGAAGCCAAGTTAGAGGAGCAAGTTCAGAAAATGACCACATTTTTGTTGCTTAACACAAGCTCTTTACCCTACACAGTGCATCCCCACACACATTTAGGAGCATAATGTCTTTATCCTATTTTAGTACATATGTAAACTGATATTACTATAGCTATTTCTCCTACTGATTATTATTCTATTAATAATTTTACACAGATGATTACTGCAGACATTCTTTTACAAGTATTATGTACTACTCCTATAGCTGTTAATTATTATTATTATGGCTATTGCTGCTACTGCTGCTATTCTACTGCTGGTGCCGCTACTGCCTCTCCTGCTCTTACTATTACTACTACTACCATCACTACTATTACTGTTGTTGCTACAACTACTATTACTACTGTTGTTACTGCTACTCCTACTACTACTATTACTACTAATTAAATGGCCATCCCACATCAATTGCCATTGTCTGCATTGATGATCAGTTTACTGGTATCAATGTTGCCTACTTCTTTGCTTTATAGGAGAGGTTATAGGATCAAACCCCAGCAAGTACGCAATATGCCATGCCCTTTGGAATTTCAATCATTGGGATGGCTATACTATTAGTATACCCTGTCCTGAGTAAATAGGTTTAAAAGGGTTTCACTCTCCACCCCACTAAAAAAACATGGGAGATAAACTCTAAGAAGAGGAAGGACGAACAGTCTTATTCCTAAATAGGGCCATTATTCCTAAATAACCAAGAAACTTAAAATTGGCTCTACATTTAGTCTAACTGAGTTTCTTTCTTAACAATGAGTATTTGATTTAATCTTAATCATATATGGACCATTCTTTATTACTTAAAGAAGTATGTTAGCGGAACTTAGAATCAAAAATTTGAAATCCGAAAGCTTCTATGAGTTTCCATGTCTAATGTCCTTATCCTAGAATAGCTTATTCTCTTATCCTCTTTTTATTCCGAAGTAACCACCCATTTTCATCTTCAGGAATTATATTCCAGAATAGCCCTCTTTATTTCAGAATAGTGGTTGCTTCCTCAAAAGCTCTTTTTTAATACATCATTTCAAAACTACCACATCTATTCAAGAACAAATCTTCGTATTTTGAAGTATGTTTCCTTACTTCGATATATAAGACCCCTTATTTGGGAATAACTTTTTTATTCCTAAATAAAGCTCCATAAATCACCATCTTATGTAAATTTATTCCGATATATGAGAGTTGTTCCAAAATAGTAAACAATGTGCTATTCAAGAAACATTTTTAACTATTTTGGTATAAGCATCACTATTCTAAAATAAGTATGAAAACTGTTGCTCTATTTTTTGTGTTACTTTTTATGAGTTGTGTTAGCTCTCTAATCATCCTGAGATCCTTTTAAACACAACTTTAGATTGGATTAAGCACTTAATGATTATTCCAATATTCTTATTCCTGAATAGCCTTTATTCTTCTGGTATAAACTCTCACATACTTTTTGTTAGCACATTTATTGTAAAGACTCATTACTTTCCTTGTCTACCGTAAAAGAGAAATGTAACACACCAAATTTTTTTTTAAAATAATTTAACTCAACCATAGTTGGGTTACAGCCACCCAACACATTCTTATATCAATAATTTCAATATAAAATATTTTATAATTAGCTTCAACTCACACACTATAACATTTCAGATAAATTTTTACCTCCCACATGCCATTAGGCTAAATCACATTTGTCCATCCTTATACTCCCAACAAGTAAAATAAGCAATTTAGTCAATTTTCAACACAAGCCAGTTATTTGGCCTTATAATCATGTCATTTTAACCAATCCAAAGTAAACCAAATATTAAAATTACAGTCATCCAAATTGTACCAAAAATAGAAATAGTTTGAAAGGCATGATTACATTTATATATTCATATAATTGACAATAAACAAAAAGCCCTAATATTGACAATATAACACATTATAAATCATAAATTAAATACCCAAAAGAGACAGTGGATCTATACCACTAAGCCTCTGGGACTCCTCCACGTATCACTCGTGGCTCTTCTCCTGAAAATTGTTAACCACATAATGAGACTCAAAAGTCCCAGTAACCAAAGCCAATTTATGATAGTGTATACAAACAGTTAAGTGTGTGCTTACTAAGTGAGAATTAAAAATAATATAATTCTAACAAATATAAGAAATATTACAATACACACAAACAACTATCCTTATATCCCTCCATTAACCTCGAGCTGTAACCCTCACTCGGTGCTAAATTACCCAGCCAAAGGTAGATTAGCTCGAGCCCTTACAAGCCACCTATTGAGCTCCAATAGGGGCGTACCACGTGGCACATAAATACAACAATAATAACAAGTCTCCCAACACCTCCCACAATAATCAAACAAATTTATAATAATATTGCACAATTATACAATATTACAAAATTTATAATTTTCTCAATAATCACCCAATTAACATGAAGTAACACTAATCACAAATTAAAAGCATGGTTACCTTGTGACTTTTTCAATAAATTATTCCTTAAAATTTCTCTCTCACCACAATCTTCACAAGTAATACAATCTACAAATAACATATTATTTATAAATATTAGTTTCAATTTTTGAAACTAATAAAATAATTCTAATAATAAAATTAAAAATATAACATAATTACTAATCTCAATCTTAATACAAATCTATAGTTAATACTATTAAGTAAAATTTTTAACTCCTCTTTTACTTATCAATAAACATTAATAATCTAAAAATCAACTTCTAAACTAATTTCTATTATCAAAATTTTCTTTTTATTTCATAAATTCGTACCTAAAATACCCAAAAATTAAAAATTGAGTCTCTAGCTTAGAATCATAATCCTATAACCATAATAATTCATTTCTCATCCCAAATAATCATCTAAACCTCAATAAATCAACATATATTTTCAGATCTAGTTTAAAATTTGATCCATAAGCCACAAATTCAAAGATCATCAACAAATTTATACTCTAGAACATTTATTATACTACTGACAACCTCAAAAACCATATTTATTCAACATAAATTCATCCCTCTTCCAGATCTTAAATTTTCTACCACCACAAAATCAGAAACCAAAGAGGAAGGATGACTAAGAAAATTTTTTAGAACACTTATGTAGTCTTGAAAAGCTTAAAATCACACCCTAAATATTCTATTAAAAACTCTTACCTTAAAACCCAGCACCGGTGAACTTGGCTCATAGATGCTATCTCTGCCTCAACTCACGCACGAAAGAAAGAATGAAAAAATGAAGGAACATGTGAGTTTTTATAAAAATTCAGTGAGTCCCACATCTTTTTTTTATTATTTCTTCTTTTCTCTCTCTCTCTCCTTTTTTTCTTATTATTTTATATTACTATTGATGCGGCGGCCGAAAGTAAATTCTCTTTTTCTTCTTCTCTTCTTTTTTTTTTGCATACCTCTTTTTTTTATAATAATAATTTAATAATATTTTTTAATTAATTAATTAATAATAATTTTTTTAAAATTTTTTTTAGAATTATATCCTAAGTTAGATTTAATAATCATCTCTTACTAATTTTCTTACCTCTAAATATTATTTTTTTTTAAATTTCTATTAACTCAAATTACTATTAAAATTTAAATTGAGATGTTACAAAAAACTCCACAGAAAAGCATTGCAACAACTCCTCTTTTTTGGAGAAAGCTTAGAGGAGAAAAGACAATAACTCTAACGGCTTATTCATGAGTCTAACAAATCTTTCTCAACGAACATTATATAAAAGTGCATTTATAAAGATGATGAACAAGAATGAATAACCAAGTTAATATGTAAGCATATTTATTTATTATTTCACCTCTCATCTATTGTATTCATTACAAGTAAACTTCATTAATTGTAAATCAACTCTTTGACAGAGTACTTGATAGTAATAGTTCATTATTAAACTTACATTGTTTATTCTTGTTTTCTATTCTTGAAACAAAGGGTCTTAAGTTTGAGTAGTTTAAGAGGGTTTAATCATTATCTTTGTAAGAAGAAATGATTCAGACTTAAATGTAAGTTTGGAATTATATCAAGGCAACTAAAAGCCCGACATGATATTGGTGGGAGAAAATCTCACGTGTAACTTGAAATTTAGATGTAGGCTTAAGTGATTGGAATCGAACCAAGATAAATGAATTGTGCAAGCTACTCTCCCTACTCTCATAAGCATTTAGTGATATCTTTCTTTCTTATATTTTATTTTTGTAATTATTAGTCAATTTTTTTAAAGTCCAATTCACCCCCTCTTAGGTAGACTTTCAATACCAACTTTATAATAGAGGCTAGATGGGAGGTTGATGCAAGCGAAAGATGGAGTTCATTGGTGACCGCCAGGTCATTGCTCATCAACATACTTGGTTGGTCAAAGATTTTGAAGGGCCATTGCAAGAGGAGAGTACAGAGGAAGAAGATGAAGGTGATAAGCGTTGAGAGATTACAATACAGCCTTACGATTATCTAGCCAGGACCAGGGGGCTCCCTTCTTTGTACAAGAAGTGATTGGGAGGATTCTGAAAGGCAAAGACTTGCGAAGAGTTAGAAATTCCATATGGAAGAAAGTTGGTTTTGAAGATTAAGAAGAATTGAAAACTCTCTAGAGTTATTGGATCATACATGCATGGATTCCTTTCCATGAGTTCTGGCTATCACCTAATTAGATATCAATATCCTTAGACTCTATTCTGCTCACACCCTCTTCTTATTCTTTTGTTTGCAAAGAGGAGGATAGTTGAAGGTGAAGAGGAAGATGAGGATGAGAGTGATGAGGAGAGTGGCAAGTAGATAAGCCATGGATAGATTTGAGGGAGAGTGGTAGGCGAAGGAGCCATGGACAAGGAGAGTAGCAAGAGGAGAAGATGAGATTATTAAATGAATAAAGGGCCTACAATAAAAAATAAATGAATGTTTGTTTAGATTAGATAGAGGCTTTTGGATGTTACATTTTAAATAGTTAATAATTTGTTTTGCATTACCCTATATTGTATAGGTTACCTAGTGTTTCTCAAAAAATAATTAATAATTAAATTTATACTTTACTCTTCATAACATATACTCCCTCAATTTCAATTATAAGAAAAACTATCATATATTTTTTATTCTAAGCAAAATTATAAATTTTAAGAAGTATTAATTGTGTATTTTTCTTAAACTATCCCTCATAATTGGATGATATCATTAAATTAGAGAGAAAAGGTAAACATTAATTACATGATCATTTTAGTTCTCCAAACATTTCAATTTCATGTATAACTATTATTCCCTCCATCCCCAATTATAAGATACTTTTAGATAAAATCTCACATATTAATAAATCTCATTAAATATACCTAACAATTTTATCTTTCAAAAACAAAAAATATAAATTTTTAAAATATCCATCATTTAATATAATAAAAAAAGAAGTAATAAAAATTAATTATAGAGAGAGAAATGGTAATATTGAAATTGGAGTATTTAATGAAACATTAATTTATTCAAAATGTTTTATATTTTGGGACAGAGAAACTCCTTTAAAAGTACTTTATAATTTGGGACAGAGGGAGTAGAATTAACTATTAATTAATTTTCTTAAATTGTATATGTTTGTTGAAATTCTTCAATATTCAAAAATGAACGGAGCATAGACAAAAACACTCGCATCGCGTAATTAATTAAGAGGGAGGAACGATGCCTATCGTGCTAATCACGTTTATCTCTCCGTCTTTGGGATTTGGACCGCTTCTTCTTTTTCATCATTTTATTATTTTGATTGCATCTTATGTTGTTTGCATCCCAGAAGCAACTCCAACGCGCACGATGTGCTTTGTTCCCTCCAGCAAGTCTTTTGCTTATATTCTTTTTATATATAAAATATTTTTAATTAAATTTTGTATATTAATAAAAAAATTTTATTTATTTGTGAACTCATAAAATTGTAGCATTTTTTTTAATTTTGCTCCTAATAAATGCCACAATTAATATCATAATGGTGGATAAAACACACAATTAATATATTATTTTCTTTTCAAGACAAAGGTAAAATTGTACAGCTACTTAAAATTATTGTGACATCTCTTATATATAAGGACAATATAAGCTTTTAAAAAATATTTTATATATAAAAATGAAAAAAGTATTTTATACTAACAAGGTTGGGTTTAGCGAAAGCGTCAAATCCCTTGTATCATAGCGGATCAATATTCGAATCTTCACTGAGATAACTGTTCACATGTAATGTCCTACAGTACCTCAGACTTATCTTTAATAAAATGATACTTGTAGCAAATCAATATTATCATTTTGTTTTGTTGAGTATAAAGATTTATTCTATTACTCATGTACATTATCTATTAAGATTTATTCTATTGATATTTAAAAAATATTTTATAATCATTACTTATTATTAAGATATTATTAATTATTAATTACTTTGATGACTGATATCAATATAGTACCACCACTTTTTTAAAGTCTCATTTCTTTCAATCCTAAATTTCATGGTTTTATCATTATTCATCTCTTTAGGCTAGCAAATTTTTGCTACGTGTTATGTCATAAGTTATTATAGAATTTCAATACAATATTAATACAAATTTTTATTAATAAATATCCAATTAACAAGTCATGTAATAGTGTAGAGAGAGAGAGGGGGGGTCAATTATTTCATATTAGGAAAAATATATCTGCAAGTCTTTATACTTTCACTTAATTTTAAATTAAATCCTAACAGTTTATTTTGTTTTAATTGAACTTTTATAGTTTAACCAATTAAATTTTTTAACCCCTAAAAATTAAAATCTTTACATTTTTTTTAAAAAAACAAAAGTGAGAACTTGTATATTTTTATAAATGATTATATGACTTTAAAATTAATTACATAATTTTTTAACTCAAAATTTATATAATTAGGTTATCTTCTAAATATATTTTTTATACATGTAGAATTTTCAAAAAAATTATAACAAAAATATAAACAGTGGATTAAATCATTTTTTTATTTTGGTTAAAAGTATTAAATTAAATTTTCTACAAACTTCAAGAGGTTTTTGTTTTGTAAAATTTAATAATTTATTATTAATTTTAATCTCAAGAGATCAATATGTATAATAAATGAAACTATAAGGGTTTGATTAAAATAAGATAACTGCATGAACCTAATTCAAAATTAAGTTAAATTATAAGGACTTGCAAGTATATTTTTCTTTCATATTATTAAATTTTAGTGTGCTAGTTATACCATTATGGATAGTTTATGGACAAAAATGTCTTAATCTTTTTTCTCTATGTGGAGTTAATCATCATTTAGCAACATTGCAATAATTTTAACACATGACGAGTAACACTATTGCAATCAATAATTGGGATAATCGATATAATGTTTCTTGCAAAATATTTTCAAGGTAAGAATGCCATTTAATTCTTTCATGTTTCATCTGCGCAGTGCATTACGAGACCAAAAGAAATTCAATGAAATTTATAATAAATTAAATTACAGTTTTAAATTATAAAAATTGCCAGTGACGTATTTTTAATAAATTCTTATCCTTGTTTTAATCATCTTTTGAGGGCCAAACCCCCCCCCCCCCAAAGAATGTAGGGTGTTTATGTATTTTAAAACGAATAAGAAATTGCTTGATTCGAGTATATCGAAATAAAATCAGAATAGTTTGTCCTCTAGTTTGTTGACTGAGTCATAGAATACGACGGATATTTTTAAGGAATACAATATTTGGATCTGAAAAGGGATTCAGGCATTGTTCACCCTCGGGCTATGAAGAATTGAATGATGAATAATTGACATCAAGAATCTCCCTGTGTGCTCTTTATTAGGCATAAGAATCACTGAATATGGACACGAATACGATTTTGTCTAGGCCAAATTAATTTCATAACTGTTACACAATTTCAAACGTTGATTAAAATAAAATAATGTTGTATTTTGACAATTAGGGTAGTGTGTGTGATATAAAATATGATGGGCATAAGCACCGCGCTAGCTGTCTGGTATTAAGCATATGGTGATTCCAATCTATGAGATTAAGGTGGTATTATTTGGGAAAGAAAAATAGGTATTCCTAAAATCATCTCCATATGAACACTAGAAAATCATTCGTGGAGGTGGCATGGAATATCGTGTTCTATGATCATTCTACTGCAATTGTTTTTTCTTTTTGTATATTTTTGGCCTAATGTTCAACAAAAAGTTAGTCACTTATAGGCTGTGTTGTCTGTGGTTCAAATGGGCTATCTAACGACACAGCCAAAACGTGACAGCGCATGCCATTTTCATCTAGGCAGATACTAGTTATAACCCAAACTAGCAAGAATTCATATCAGAAAAAAAATATCAACTTGAT
>NW_026557314.1:0-24968 GCF_029017545.1 Prosopis cineraria | reverse complement strand
AAGTTTTGGTAGCAGGGATTTGGCTAGATGAACTTTTCGTTGGAGGTGCAATGTTGTCTTACCTGTTTTCACAATTTAACCATTAGTTTTAAATGACTTACTTTATTTGTTCAATTAATGAGTTTTCTAGCATGGTATAGGCATAAGGGTATTTGTGCACGAGCATCCTCTAATTTCCTTTAAGAATTTATTATTCCATAGGGAAACATAAAGTTGACCATTGAATTAGTAGGACATTGGGTCCTAACTAAATTTAAGGTCTATCATTTGACAAAGATAGTGTGAATCAAAGGCGAAGAAACTTAAAGAAGTAGATATATTATCCCAAAATAACAATGTTTTAAAAACATTGTTTCAATAATGACTCAAACATCATTACAGATATCAGAACCTAGTCATTCTATTGAGTTCTAAAATTTGGCTGCACAAGTCAAGGAATTCCATAATCTCTATTAGTGTACTCATAGGAAGGATCATGCCTTCTGCTTGTTTAAATGCTCTGACAATTTCTAGGATCTTTTCATTGACAAATAGGATCATCTCCTTACATCGTTCAGCCCAATTCTTGATTTCTTCTGTTCGATCCCAATAGAGTTCTCTCCACCCTTCCATTGCTTCAACTTGTTTATTGAGTCTCTCAGTATAATTTTGAATTATCTCAGTTGCATTTCTCCTTGTGAGGGTTAATTCTACTATTCTTCTTTCTAATTGTTGAGTTAGTACATTGATCTCTTGTTGTAATTCATCTAGAGGCCTGGTCTCACGTACTCCCTCCGGAGTACATCCCTTTCTCTTGTGATGTTAACCAATCTAGCTCTAGTGTTCTTCATCTTCACATCATTGTCCTACATTTCTTTCTTCAAGTTTGCATTTCTCTTTTTAATCTCTTGATTTCAATGTTCTCCTCGAAGTCAGTCTTTCCTCTCTTTGCTCCCAATTTCCCTTGTAAGTGGGAATATTCTTTTTGTAGGAGTCTAGCTCTTGCTTATTTTTCAAATTCAAATTGATTAGGTCTTGTAATTCATTTTCCTTCATTTCTAAGCGCTCCGTTAGTTTTTTGTTTATTTCATGCATGTTATGTCCCCTCAATGGATTTGGAGGAGCATAGTCAAGTTCCATTCCTATTATCATGCCTTTCAACCAGCTTGTATACTCTGGAGTAACTGATACCATTCGTTTTCCTAATTCAATAGCTCCTTTATATATAATTCACTTCCAGGCATCTCTAATGTTCTGGCTCAATGTGGTTGTGTGAGGTCTCGATGCAAAAAGTATATCACATGCACTTCTTCCTTAGAGGGGAGTCTTTGTAAGAAAGCTAGTTGTCTTAATGCTATAGACGAGTTGTAATTAATACATCCACTTACCCCCAGGGGGGTACATTAGGAAAATCACCGTAACTATAGATAATCTTCTCATCTAACCACCATTCTATTTTCCACAAAATGGAATCTTGCTTTAATTCAAGAAACCTTAGCCCAGTCACTACAACGTTTTTGGTTGATTTCTTGTCGTCCCTCAAATACTGTGACTGGATTGAGGTCTAGGTCAGGTCTTTTTCCTGAAGTGAAGCTTTTTCCCAAACAAGTGGCTGAGCATCCATATGTCTAGTAATGCAAGGCAACACTTGAGCTTGCCTTTCCCATTCAAATAACATTGAGTTAGAGTCATATTTTTGCCGCCATTATAGCGATTATAGGATTGACTCAATGGTATTCCACCATCTGAAATACACTGATGGATCCCAGATCGATCATGCCAATAGATAAGGGAAATATGATTGTACTATAATAGCCAATGTAAAGACTCTGCAAAAGGTATCCCAATCTCCTTTTTCTACCAAATTCTTCAAGTGACTTTCTCACATACATCCGATCTTCGAATTCCTTTTGTTTGACCAGGCTTAATGATTTGTACTTCTTCAGTAGAATACTTAAAATCTTGGCCACTGCCTTTTGAGATAGTAGATATCTCGGATAATAATATACTGTTGCATTTTGCTTTTTAGGCATTCTTAAAATCTCTGCATATCTTCTTCTAACACTATGTAATTTGAAAGTCAGGGAATGTAAAACATCTCAAAAGAAGCATCTCAATATTGACCGAGTTCAACCAAGGCATCTCTGTGTATAGTCACGTGAAGGAGATCTAAAATGTTCCCATGCTTCTCCTTAAACTTTTCTAGTATCTTTCCTTTAATTGGACGACTTAGCTAGATCAGGCTTTCAATAGGCTCAATTCCCACTGTTAATTTGATTCCCTTTCCTTTGTAGACTTTCCCTGTATGGTCTTGAAACATGTTACCCTTTTATGCCATTACCTTTATGCCAATTTTTACTCGAAAATTCACTAATCCCTACAATAAGAATAAATAAAATAGATTGTAAGTAGTATGTTTTCTCATGTACTTTTGGTAAGTCATCTAGCTATTTTGTTTTCAAAGATAAAACTTTCCATTTTTCTGGACACTTATTTCATCACAGGGAAATGGAAAAGAGAACTAATCTATGAAGGACAAAATCCTTACATGATTAATGCCATAAGTAGTATAGCTTTATAACTTACTAAAAGATTGATATTATTATTATATTATTACTATTATTGTTATTATTATTATTATTATTTTATGTTTTATGATTAACTTAAGTGATTGTTAAACATAAATAATCTTGATATTGGGGTGTTATAAAAACAGTTCAATCTCCTCTGGGTGCTTATTATTCCTTAGGGAGAAAGAATAACATCTAGCTTATAAAAGGACTAAACCAATACTGGCTAGAGTTAAAAAATATATTTTCTCTCCACCTATATCAAGATAAGTCATTTTTATCAACCAATTACTATTAATTTGGCTTCATAAAATTATTTTGTGATGTTTTTAATATGATGAATGACATGAATTTTGTAGTCAATTAAGGTTGAAAAACCCGTAGACAAAGGGTTGGTTATCGAATGCAAGCACCATCCTTGTGATATACCGGTGTCAAGTTGTGCAATGACATTCGCTACTCACTTTTAGTTAGGGCAACGAATGGTTGCCTCTTCCTACGGTTATGAAAAAGGGAAGGAAAAAAAAAAGAATAAAATGCCATGATGTATGAAAATATGCTCTCAGTTGTCTTATTTGGTTCGGATCCTAGTTTTAGGGTACATTTTCAAGAAGAATAGGCTTCAACTAGTAGGTTGGTTATTATGGTTTGTCTAGTAATGTTCCGGGTTTAAAGAAAGATCTACATTCCTATTAAATAAATGGTCCCCAAGCTGCCTTCACTGAAACATGAAGACCCCACTCAACAAATCTAACTTCTGAGATCTCAAAAGATCTACAGGAGTTAAACTTATTGAATAGGTAACAACTTGAGCGAAGCATCATAGTAACCTCTAAGGATTCAAAAATCCTACAGGGAAACCACTCTAACCTCTGCTAACCTAGGGTAATCACAGACCCAGTGTAGGGCCTAAAATATGTGTGAGGAAATAGTGTATGTGTACAGTGTGTGAAGAGAGCATACATACATGATACACTAAAAGCTACCCAACCCTCATCTGCTAACCAGATCACATAAAAGATGAAACAATATAAGCAGTTAAAGTCATCTATCCTAAGGTTTGTTCCGCATATTATCTACCCTAAAGCATGTTATTCACATAATAACAAAAAAGCAGAAGGATTAATTTATAAAGCATTTATATTCTAGAATCAAGAGGAAAAAACATATAGAAGAGTAGGCAAAACAAATAAAGGCCAGACTAAAAAGCATAATAAATTTAATAGGCCTTGACTCACAACCATGTTCCCAGTGAAGTCGCCAAGCTGTGGCCCGATCGTCGTGAGAAAAAAAAAAATAGGAGCCGCCACTGAGATTTTAAGAAAAATCTTGGGAAACCAACTAAAAGTGATAAGGATAATTTTCATAACCAGAGACAGGTTGGGAGTCGATTGTGAGTGGGGAAGGTTTTGCGCACCCCACATCACCCGTTCTATAGAACGGTTTACTTTAGTTAATTGTGCCATTAGTATAGTCTTTTAAGATTATTTTAACTACTCTTTTTATTATTCATCCCCACCAAAAATAATCTAAAAAAATTAAAAATTAAATTTAAATATGAAAGGAAAATTATTATTTATTTACAAGTGGACTTGACCTAAGATGAGAGCCTAGGGCCTACGTACCCTGCGAGAGGGATTAAAGCCCACGTATTTTCAGGAAAAAAATTTTGTTTTTGTATTTTATTATTATTGAAGAGAGATAAGTTGAAAAACAAAATAATTTTCTAAAATTTGGATATGTATGTGTTAATTGTAAAATTAATTTAATTTTAATTATTACTTGAATTTGAATTTGTAAGGAAAATAATTTAAAATTATTTTTGCTGAAAATATTATTTTTATTTTCTTTCCTAAAACTTAATCGTTATCCCTACGGGGTCTTACTGACTCACGTGATAATACGGTTATTCTAAATATCTAGAGGAGAATTTTAAAATCTCCCACAGCAAAAGAGTTAAATAGCTTAGTTTTTTAGTTTATTAAGTATTTAACTGTATATAATATATTATTTTATCTTCTAATTTTTTTAAACAGGTATCATATAAAATCTTAATCGTTATACCTGCAGAATTTAATTGACCAACATGGTAATATATTATTAAAAAATATCTGCCGAGATTCAAAAATCTCATACGACAAAAGAATTAGATAATACTCATTTACATATATATCTTTCTTTTTTTTTTTAATTTAATTTTATTATGCATGTCCTACTTTACATATATTTTTATAAAAAATCATAATTGTTATACTTGTGGGTCTTATTGACTCACACGATAATACGATTATTGTAGAGATCTACGAAGGTTTAAACTCTCACGTGACTAAAAGATCTAATTAGTAAATATGATAATAATTTAAATACATCAATTTTATTAATTATATTTTTATAAATTTTTATTATATTATTATTTATAAAAATCATTTATTTATTGCTATATACAAATTTAATAATCACAACATCTACAAGGATTTATTATCCCATGTAATGAGGCAATTAATCTGCATATCTGCAAAGATCCTTTAAATCTCACACGATACTGTTAAATAGTTTATAATATTAATTTGAATGATTGGGCCATTGAAATCCCTATTTATAATATTAAGGCCACGTTCTCTATTCAGGGCAAAACTAAAGCTTCTATAGGACCCTATATATATTCATCAAGCAGTGCCAAGCTTGTATCTCACAGGATAATTTTAAATAAAGTGTTAATAATCAAAGTAGACTTGGTCGACTATGAATTCTTTATTTCTTAGGGGGGAAATCAGCTCATGATCAGATTGATAAGCTAAGAATTTCACCCATCAAATGAAAGTACACGAAGGCAAAGAAAAAAACTGAAGAGAGCGCACAACACAACCCAGTGTTTTTGAAACGTTTAAAACATATGTCTATCCAAAGATGAGTATAACATATATACACAGTAAGGCACAATTCCTAACTATCAAATTCATGACCAAAAAAAATATCTTGGGATTATTTTTATCAGGCATCATCTCTACAATTTTGTGCATCCCCCAAACCAATATGAACCTTATGAAACAAAGCATAGATGCAAGCTAAAATTCAAAATTTTTATCAAGCCAAGATTGGTTTCAAACCTTTTCACCGATATGGATGGGTATCTCGAATCAGACTTTCTTCCCCTTTAAATGTCTACCGTGCTCTTCATCACTTAAATTTGATCTCTCTCAATCTCTCTAGAAAACCCAAAAACTCATCTCCTCCTCAATGCTTCGTTACTCTTATATAGGAAGAAGAGGAGGTAGATTTTTGAAAATCATGATTACTCACCACCCTTTATTGCTTCTCTACTGCCATACGCCTCTACCATGCAACCCTCCTTTTTCCTTCTTGTCCTAAATCGCTGGCCATAGGGGGCTTCTTTATCGCTCCACTTGCCTGACCCTTTATCAATTTTCACTTGCTTGCAGCCTTGCTTTCTTCTCCTATGTGTTCCTCTTTTTCTGCACTGCGTCTCTGCTTTGCCACCTCTGTTTCTCTCCTTCGCGGTCCTCTGTCTGTGCATATGGCACAAAGCTATTTTTAGGGTGATTGAAACGCTGAATGCTTCAGCGTTTTGATCACCCATTTTATTTTTTTATTTTTTAATTTTCGTATTTATTTTTGGATTTTTTTAAATATTAATTTTAGAGATTTGGGCAAGGAAATATGCTTTTAAATCTAGAAAATATATATAAATATAGAAGAAACAGCCAAACTTATCTTCTCCCCCATTTTCTTAATGTTTAATTTTTAAAAAGATTTAATATTTAATAAATATAAAAGATTTAATTTTTAAAAAGTTTATTCTCTTAATGTTTGATTATTGAGATAATTGGGTGGTGGTAGAGATTTTAAAAGATTTAAGTATGATTTTCTCCCCCATTTTTTCAAAACTAATTTTAAAGAGAGATTAAATTTATTTATCTTCTTTACTACTTATTATTATTTTTTTTTTGAAAAATAATCCTTAAGAGGCTTAAATTTCATTTTTTTATATCCATTATTTTTGAAATATAATTCTCAACCAAAAATAATATTTCATTTTTTATATTTATTAGATTTTATTATATATATATGTGTGTGTGTGTTTTTTTTTTTTCCTCTTTGAAATGTAATTCTTAACCAGAATTAATATTTCATTTTTCATATTTATTATATTTTTTGTGAAATATGATTCATAATCAGAATTAATATTTCTTTTTTATACTTGTTATATTTTTTTTAAATATAATTATTTTTAAGAATGAAATTTCATTTTTATATTTTAATTAATTTTTTTAGATTTTTTTTACAAAAAAATACATTTAAAAGTAAAAATATTTATCTTTTGTTAAATGTGTAGACAAAATATGGTGTTTAAACTATTTAATCTTAATCACTAAAACTCCGATTTCAACAAATTCCAACAAATCTCAATGATTCAACTCCAACAAATAAATTATACTAATTTTAAAGAAATTAATATCATAAAATTTTTTAAAAAAATTGGCAGCATTATTAAATTGAGAATTCCTGGGCACTAAACCCTCAATTTGATCAATTTAAGCATATCTCAATTGAATTATCAATAATTATCAACTCTAATTGCCAATCAATTCAAATCATCATCTTAGGCTAATACATATAACCATCAGACAATAATATAATTTATGATAATAAGTGTTCAAAAATCATCTCAACAAGCAAAATAAACAAGCAAGAAAAAATAGTAAGAAAAGAACACAAATTAGCCAAAAATAAAATAAAAGCCAAAAGGCTAATTGAGAAAATAAAAGCCAATTTTTTCAAGAAAAAAAAGTTTGAAGCTAAAAGGTTAATTAAGAAAATAAAAGCATATTTTACAAAAAAACAAAAAGAAAAGAAAAGGAAACCAAAAAATTGCCAAAAAAAAAACTGGATGGGGATGGCAAGCTTGGGAGGCGATGCTAGCAAGAGGCTGTCAGTGATGGCGAGTTGGGGGCATGAACAAAACAAGCTATGAGCTCAGAACAAGATGAGGGTGAGCGGGAATGAGTTGTGAGATCCGATAGAGCAAGATGAGTTATGGGTAAGAACAAGCTGCAAGCTATAAGGTGACCGAGATAATGGCGAGCTAAGGGCAGCTAAAAGATGATGCGCGAGCTAAGGGAAAATGAAATAGAGGAGAGAGCTAAGGGCGGTGGTGAAAAAGTGATTTGTAACAAAGGAGAGAGATAAGGGTAATTTAAGGGTATTTATGGCGATATGAAATCTGTCGCCATAAATAGATATACGGTGACAAGCGCCCAGGCACCTATCGCTGTAAGTGTCTGAATTCAGACAAAATTAATTTTCCTGAATTCAAACATAATTTAAATTATTAAAATAATTTTTAAAATTTTTTTAAAACAATTTCAAGAATTTCAAATTTTTTTATTTTGATATATTTTAATTTATCCTTCATATTATTATTGTGTCTGAGCTGAGGCATATTTAATATATCTTGATTCTAACATAATTATTGAACGTTGTTAATATCTAATTAATAGTTGATTTTTAAAAATTAATTATTTGTCAAAAACATATCTATGATGACAGGCCCAAGTCATCATAAGTTGTCTGAATTTAGACAAATTAAATTTGTCTGAATTCAGGCACACTTATGATGATAGGCTTAATGGAGCATGTCACTGTATGTTGTCTGAATTTAGGCAAAATTAATTTGTTTGAATTTAGACATAATTTAAATTATTAAAATAAATTATGCAGAATTTTTTTCAAAAAATTTTCAAGAATTTCGTTTTTTTATTTTGATATATTTTAATTTATCCTTCATATTATTATTGGGTCTGAGTTGAAACATATTTAATATGTCTTTATTCTAACATAATTATTGAACATTTTTAATATCTAATTAATAAATAATTTTTTAAATTAAACATTCTGTCAAAAAAATACCTACGATGACAGGTGCCCTTGGGCCTATTGCCGTAGGTTGTCTAAATTCAAGCACACTTATGGCAATAGGCCTAAGGGTGCCTGTCGATGGTAGTTATCTAAATTTTGGCAAAATCAATTTGTCTGAATTTAGACATAATTTAAATTATTTAGAAATTTTTTTGAAATTCTTTCAACAATTTAAATTTTTTTTATTAAGATATATTTTAAATTATCCTCCATGTTATTACTGTGTCTAAGTTAAGACATATTTAATATGTTTGGATTCTGATATAATGAGTTAACATTATTAAAATATCTTTAATAAATTTATTTTTTTATCTATTAAAATGAAATTTATTGATTAATAATTAAATTTTAATAATTAGTATATTATGTTAATAAAATTCTTTTAATATGCATTATTTTAGACACAATTAATATGCCTTAAATGTTACTCAATTAATTGTAAACAATGAAGACTATAATTAATAATTTTATTTAACTTAATTAATTTTTTAATTTCATTTAATTTCTCATACGGTTTAGTTTATGGCGACAGGTTTGTTGAGGACCGTCACCATAAATGATACATTTTTCAGGTTATTTTTAGAAGTGCCACTGCATTAAATTTTACTATAGTTTTCTAACAAACTGCGGTGAAATATGTGTGGTTAAAAGAAAACTGTGGTGAAATATGTGTGGTTAAAATTTAATTTTGCACTAGTGTTTGGGCCATTTATTGTAATTTTTTTAATCATTTTTTATAGTTTTTAAGGTCTCTTTATATCATTTTCTTATCAACTAATGATCAAAGTTAAGTTTTATTAATGACAGAGGTCATATTACATCATTTTTAAAAGTTTAAGAGGGAACATTACATCAAAAATTGGTTTAGGGCCTAAACGCTCATGAACCTAAGAATAAATGATAATTAGAATAGGCTATATTTTCTTATTTTATTGAATGATGCGGGATGTGAGGTTAAAACGAATAGACAGCTAGGTTTGTGTCACAATTTGGGTGCAAACAATATGTAAAGAATTTAATTAGAAAATGTTTCTCATCTCATCCTTAATATATTTATAATAGCTGCTTTTATTTTTGCTATAAGCACATTTTCATATTTTTTTCCCTATCTGTTCTTTGCATAATGGAATCTCATAATAATATCAGTGAAAAAATATTATCATTCTTTGTTAGGGAAAAATCTAGAATAAATTCCTTTTCATACACTTTTCTATGTATCTTCACTTATCATAAAAGCATTTGGTTCTGTTTTATATATTTTCATCTTCATTGATCAATTCAAGCCAAGAAACTTGCACACTCCTTCAAAATCTTTTTAAAAATTGATATATACACTTTTTCTCATTACTGTTGAATTATTTTTAATTAGAGTACATTTTTAAAATACAAAAGTGTTAATATGTAATTTGGATTATGAACTATAGGTCCAAGAGCAATTTGAACCCTAAACTTTTAATAATGTTTATTCTGAGCTTTAAACAATTAAAATTAGGGCAATTTCACCCCTATCGTTAACTTTCAACAAATGTCCATTAAATTAAGACCTAAAGTGTAATTTTTTCCAAATGAATTTGATGGACGTTTGTTGAAAGTTAACGATAGAGGTAAAATTGCCTTAACTTTAATTGTTTATAATTCAGAATATACCTTTTTAAAGTTTAGGGTTCAAATCACCTCTAGACCTATAGTTTAGGGTTCCACACACTTGCATTCTCATCCCTATGCCCTAAGTAATTAAGCAAAATACATTACTATTCTACTCCTTTTGGCCTTAAAAATAAGAGTTAATTAGTTGAGAATTCTACTTTGGTCTTATGATGCAATTAAGACTTCAATTATCTTTGTGTCTCACATTTATTATTTTCCATGAGAAGAAAAAGGAACAAAGCATCAAACAAAGCAAGGAAACAAGAAGATAGCAACAAAAGAAGCAATTCAAACAGGAAAACCCCTTCAAAAGTTGCTTGCTTTCTCATGATATATAGGGCCAAAAATGGTAAAAGAATGGTAGATATGCATTAACCATTTGTTGCTTTCTTGCGGTAAATATGATTGTCACGCCCCAAAAATAGAGGGTGACTAGCATAGGTGTGAACCACTCACACATTCCCGTAAGCCTCAGAATGAAAATTTATTCCATTTTACAAAAGAAAAGAAAGAAAATTAATCAAATTACATGAGAATTAAAATAATATATATACTTTTAAGCTAATTGCCTTAAGAAAATATCAACATTTTTGTAGAAATTTCGGCAAAACCTCTCCTGTAATTAAGATCTCCCAAAAATTTTACAACAAATTTTTTTACAGATAATAGTATAAATCAGGAGCGTAGCTCCTTCCAGCCAGCAACTATTGTACAAACCAAAATAAAGTCTATCAACAATCTATGTAGAGCATCTACTCTTTCTTTTAAACCAAAAGACATACAAATTATATATTTACATTAAAAGCAACAATACCAATCAAAAATTTCCAACCACTGTAGTTAGTTTGCCCTTCAAAGGTCAAGGGAGATTAGCGTCACCTAACAAATCTGAGGCCAAAATAAGTTTTTCAGTGAATAGCATTCCCATGGTAAAATTCTTAAAATTTAAATCAACAAACTATAATAATGGTGTCAGCTAATTAAAAATAATTTCATAAAAATTTATAAGCCTATAAGTCATAACCATAATTGTAAAATATGAGTAAGTTGAAAACAATTTATGTTATCATGCTTAAAGAAAACAATTTACTCACATATAACTCAAAGTGGTAAAATTGCTAGCCGAAATCATGTAAATTTCGAAAACACATTAATCAACATTTAAAATTTTGAGAACTTAACAAAATAGGTTACAAACATGGACACACAGTCCATGAGGGTAAATAACCAAATGTGGCTTATGCCACGAAAACAAATGTGGACACCCAGTCCATAAGGGTAAATAACCAAATGCAGTCGAAGCTACGAAACAAACGTGGACAGACAGTCCACGAAAGTAAATAACCAAACGTGGCTCAAGCCATGAAATCAAATGCAGGTACGAAGCCCACGAATACCAAACGTGAGAACACAACTCACGAACCAAACTAGCTAGTGTTTAACCACAGCGCACTATGGGCTAACGGAACTGTCATTAGGAGTAGTGTTCTGTTTAGAGTCCTCTCAAAAATCTTGTTTCAAACATGTGAGAAGAATAATTATTTCTGAAATACAATCTACATTTTTCAATACCAAACTCGCATGCATCATTTTAAATTTTAATTTAAGACTTGTTGAAAATATTCTTTCATAAAACAATATACAAGCTTGCATTATCTAAATAATCAAGGATTTCAAGAGTTTAATAAACTAAATAATTTCATAAATCTTTGAAACATATTCCTTGAGGAAATAAATGCATATATCATCCTTTAACCATCCCACATCGATATTTCAAAGTTTCAAAACTAATGTAATTCACAAGAATAAAATATCTCAATGAAAATCTATTAAAAATAAAAATACCAATAAAAATAAATTAAAGAGAATGCTATTCACTTACCTATTGCAGTTTCAAATCTTCAAAATATTCTTTCTTTAATTTCTATTAGGATCCTCTTCCTCCATATGTCCTATAAAGATATTAGTAGACAAAATTTAATAAATCTTCTTTTAATTTACAAAGACTTCCTTCTAAATTTCAGCTTTTACCAATATCCAATTATTTCCAATTGAGAATTTAATCCACACTATCATCATCTCCCTTTTCTTATTGTATATTTCAACTTAATTCAAGTTTTTTTTTTCTTTTCCTCCATACACCACACATACAGTCACGACAACAACATAAAGGAGAACAATTTTCAACATTCAACTCCATCATTCCATCCATTCACATGCACAATAGACCAATAATTGAAAGAATGCAAAATTTCCCACCTTAGTTAGCCGACAGTGCACATACACAAGGAGGAAGAAAATTGAATCTACAAATGAACAGGGGAAGAAGAACACAGCAATATTTCAGCCTCAACCCATGAATTAATTCTTCCACAGCACCATACTAGCTCTTCCTTCGCTCCCCAACCACAAACGAACAAAATAATGGAAGGAGAGACCAAGAGGCTGTCAACCGAATAGGAAGAGAAGATGAGATTTTTGTCTGAACCAAGAAGAAGGAAAATAGAGCATCACTCATGAGAAGAAAAATGAACTCATTGCTGATTCAGATTCACGATTAGTACACCCACTCCAATGACATGATTTCTTCCATCAGCTAATGACCCAGATGTGCACAGCAAAAGTAGAATAGCAGCAAGAAAAAAAATGAATAGAGGCAGGGAGCACAAAGAAGGACCTGGACATATCAAAACAATGATAAGCCTCCACTTCTATTATATTGGTACTGAGCACAGAACAGAGGAGAGGAAGATGATGGGCAGTGACTTTCTTTCAGTTGAACCTTAAAGCTTTAAAGACAATTTCTAGGTCCCTCTTCAGCTCTGTACATGTGTCTTGGAAAGGAGAGAAGAGAATAATAATCAAATAGAAGAGAGGGCTGTTTAGTAATTTTGGAGGAGCTGAAACCAAAAATAAAATCCCTTTTAGCATCACGAAATTTGAGCTTGGGATCTTAGTAATAGGTATCATACACACTCCCACTTTAGTAACACTTCATATTGTCATAATTACTCCAAACATAAATAAAATATACTCTAAACAACTTAATATATTTATATTATTATTATTATATATATTATTTATTGTTATTATTATTTCTAGGCTACTACAATGATGCACTACTTCAAATTAAAAAATGTTAATATTGCATATCTTAACAAAGTCATTGTTTCAAGGGACTAAAGTATCAGTAATTTCTCTACAAGAAGAAATCTATATTCCATTCTCCCTTCAAAGTGATGTGGAAACCTTCAAAGATTCCTAACTTTTTGTAAAAATTTTAGTAGAACCTCCTCTAAAATAGGACCTCCTAAAATCTTTATAATAGTAATATACAGCTCAAATTAGGAATGCAAAGCTCTACTCCTCCACAATAGACAAACAAATAGATCATAAATCAAGATCCTCTCTATTGTTAACATAGAACACCTAATTATAGTTTCAAAATACAACACATAATTAAACATTTACATCAAAAAGAGGGTGTCCTCAAATGATCTTCTAACCAATTCAGTAATAAGCCCCTTAGAGGTTAGTAAAAGGTATATTGTCAGCTATATAACCTGAGACCAAAAATATTTTCAGCGAATAACATCCTAATTTATAGTTGAAAAAATAAAGGAAAGTAACATAAATAAGTCAATTATAAACTTTTTAAAATAATCAATTGTGATAATATAAATGCACACTCATAATTACCATCACCAACAACTATGTAAATACATAAAATATGAATATAAGAATTTAATTAAATTTATTAGAAATTCAATTTCTTCCTTTAATTTTCCTCATATCCTTAAAAACCTTGGAATTTATGTTTCTCAATACAAAATTCATATACAGTAAATGCCTTAGGCTTGAAGACACCAGCTTTGGCTTTAGTAATCATAGGATGATGACCAAAAGCAGGAGGGTGAGAATGAGTGGGTTCATGGGGTAAAGAAGATGGAATTGAGTCTGATGGGCTAGATGAGGAAGAAATAGGTAAAAAAGAGTGGTATGGTGAGGCTACTATAATAGAAGTAGGTGATGGTATAGAATAAATAGTAGTAGAGTGAGGCATAGGATTGGGAACAAGTGAGGAAAGATAGGTGTCATAAGTATCCTCAATAGCTTTTTAACACTATGCTGTCATGAACTAGGCAACACATGTTCATTAAAATGAACATAAAGTGAGATATATATCTTCTTAGTGAGAACAACAAGGCACTCGTAACCCTTATGATGTGTACTGTAGCCAAGAAACAAATAAGGAGCTGAATGAGACTCAAGCTTGTGAGAGTTAAAAGGCCTAGCATAAGGAAAACACTCACAACCAAATACCTTGAGTAAATAATAATCAGGCTTAACATCATATATGTCATGCCCCAAAATATGGGGATGACCGGTATGGGATATGTCTCTAAACACACCTCCCTTGTGCATAATTCAAGAAATTTTCTTCTTCTTTTTCTTTTTAAATATTATTTTTTCCATTTAAAATAAAGCCTTAATATTTTTATGAAAATTTTGGAAAAATCTCTCGTACACATAAGATCTCCTGAAGTTCTATAACACAAATTCTCAAACAAATATCATAACAACCAGGAGCTTAGCTCATTCTAACCAGTAAATGGAATATATATATCGGAATAAGGATCCTAGCTATAGCCAATGTGGAGCTTCTAGAATTTAATTTACAAAATACAATTTTACAATTAAAATTTTACATTAAAGGGTAGCTTAATCTATAATTTCCTCAACTTCCCAGTTAATGATAAACTCTTCAATAATTTGTAAGAGATTCAACATAAGCTAATGAATCTAAGACCAAAATATTTTTCAGTGAATAGCATCCCCAAAATAGAATTTAAAAGAATTCAAATACTAAACTCAAATAATCATGTAAAATAATTGAAAAGATGATAATGCAACATAATAACTTTAAAAATCTATAAATCATAATCATAACCATAAAATGAGAGTGAATTAGAAGCACTTTATTCTATCATACTTAGAGAAATTAAATTACTCACACATGAATCAAAACAGTACACTTGATAATTAAAACCATTGAAATTTTAAATGAATGAGTTAATCAAAATTTAAAAATTTTGAGGACTTAACAGAATAGGTAACAAACGTGGACACATAGTCCATGAAGGTAAATAACCAAACGTGGCTTATGCCATGAAAACAAACGCGGACACACAGTCCACAAGGGTAAGTAACCAAACACAGCTGAAGCCACGAAACAAACGTGGGCACACAGTCCAATAGGGTAATGCTAACCAAATGCGGCTTGAAGCCATAAAATCAAACGTGGGTATAAAGCCCATAAATAACAAATGTGAGAACAAAGCCTACGAAACAAACTAGCTAGTTATTAACCATAGCGTGCTATGGGCTAACGGAACTGCCGTTAGCAGCAGTGTTCTGTTTAGAGTCCTCTTGGAAATCACATTTCAAACATGTGGGAAAAATGATTATTTTTGCAATAAATTTTCATTCTCAATACCAAACTTGCATGAATTGTTTCAAATCTCAAAATCTACCAAAATAATAATTCATAGCTAATGTACAGGCTTGCATTAATTGAGTAACCAAGAATTTCTAAACAAAAATGATTTCATCATTCTTGGAAATATATTTCTTGAGGAAAAATAGATGCACATATCATTAAATTTAATTGTCCTATGTCAATATTCTATAAATTCTAAAACTAATATAATTCACAAGAGTAAAATGTTTGAGTAAAATACTATTAAAATAAATTAAATGGGATGCTATTCATTTACCTGTCGAATTCCCAGCTTCCAAATATTTATTCCTTCAAATCATATTAAGGTTCTTTTCTTTCATACATCCTATAAAGATATGAATAAATGAAATTTTAATAAATTTTCTATAAATTACAAAGATTTCTTTCCATTCCCAACACAATCCTAATCAACTACCATCATTTAGAATGCTAAGACCAAAATTCATGCTTTAGAATTTGTCCAAGTATTATAATTTATATCACTAATTTCCTCCATATTTCTTTAGACATGCTAATCTATTCACTTGAGATATAATTCCCACTTGGGCTTTAAGTCGAACACCTTAAGTGCATTATTTCCAACCATTCGATGTGAATTTTCTAACCTCCATCTCTACCTAACAATTTATCAATAATCATACAATTTTCAAGAATTCAAATGGTTCACAACAAGTTTCACAAGCCAATTTCAACACAATGACAAGTTCAATTCACAAAATAACAGCATCAAAGTCAATTATGTCTCCCAAGATATTTAATGAATTTATGAAAATTCAAAATCAAGCAACTCCCTCTGCAAACATTTCCTCAAACATGTTATAGGCACAAATCTTTAAATCATAGGTCTAGTCTCTTTTATCCAAATCTCATTCCAGCCACTCTCTCTCTCTCTCTCTCTCTTGATAAAAAAGAAACAAACAAAACAAACATTCTAGCCGTTCTCTCTAACATCAACTAATTTTCTAAAGACAAATTAAGTCAAAAACTTAGTCCCATTCACATCATTCTATTTTCAATACAAATTCACAGCTTTAATTCAACTTCTCCTTGCTTACACAGCTACAGACAATAGCAGTAGAAGAGAAAAACTTACAACTTAAACTCATAAATCACACACTCAGGCACACAGGATTATCAAGAAGAAGAGTTTAAAGCTTCACACCTCAAATAGCAAAGACAGGGGCAGAGAAGGAGAAGAAGAGAAATGTCTAACACTAACGCTATAACACAAACAGAGAATGGAAAAGAAACATCATTAATCTGAAGCCAAATCGGGAAAGAATCAACAGTAAAAATGGAAAACAAACTCACGACTTGGAACCTAACAGCAGCAAGTCCTCGGCAAGCATGAAGGGAAGACGAAGAAGGCACCAACTTGATAGAGTAGTTGTGGACAAAATAGCTACAGATACTGGCACTGGTGATATCTGTGAGTGGAGAAGAAAATGGCGACAAGACAGGGGAAAACGGAGGTAGATTGAAGAATCAATTAACCCCCTCTGTCTTGACAAATTCTGGAGAAGTTGGAGGAGACAAGATGGAGATAAGGAAGACAACGACAGTAAATTCTCATAGTCACCAGCGACGTTAAGGAGGATGAAGGCAGAGATTAATGGATAGAGGGTGAGAGTTTTAGGCGATGCTTTCTCTCTAACTCAATCTGGAGCTCAAAATGACCGAAAAAGGTGAGAAAAATCTGCAGAACATGTGTGGCATTTCTGATCTCTCTTTTCTTTACTTTTCTGTATTTTAATTTTATTTTATTATTTTTTTTCAAGGACAGAATGGTAATTTCGTAACACAGTGGCAAAAATAAAAAAAAGTTCTCCCTTAGTACATAAAGAGGACTCGAACCCAAGACCTTATAATAAGCACTAATAAAAATTCCATTGAACCACCAATGCATGCAATTGTTCTTTTCCCAACAATTAATAAAAATATAATAAATTTATCTTATTATTTGATCTAGCTTTATGATTATAATATGGGTCATTACAATATAGCACTTCAAAAGGAGTTTTACCATGAATAGCCTTACTTGGTTGACAATTAAGCAAAAATACAGCTAATTAAAAAGCATCTAGCTAGTGATGTAAGGATAAGGAGGCATGGGCAAGCAGAGTAAGACCTGTCTCAATAATAAACCTATGATGCCACTCAACCAATCCATTTTGTTCACTAATATAGTGGCAACTAAACCGTTGTTCAATGCCACATTATTTAAGAAATGGAGTGAAAGCTTAAAATTCCCCGCTGTTGTCACTCCAAACTTGTTGCATTTTAGCATTAAGCTTATTTTTGTCCATAAGTTTAAACTCCTTAAATTTCATAATGGCATCAGATTTTTATGCAGTAAATATATCCAAGTAAAACGGCTATAAGCATCCACAAAAGCAACATAATAAGCAAAGCCATGAGAAAATAAAGGAGTAGGGCCCCAAAGATCTATTGTTATTAATTGTAATGGTTGTGTATACACTGTTTGAGAAGGAGAAAAGGAAATTTATGAAACTTGCCCATTTGACATGTGGTACAGAGTGAATGAGGAGAGGTTAATGTAAAGGGGATGGAATTGGAGCTTAAAATAGCTTGCATAGTAAGTAGTGCTGGATGCCCTAAACGACAATGCCACAAGAAAAGTGAGTCAGAAGTCACAGTGCTAGGTGCTTCAGCAGTGAAGACCGAGGAAGATCAAGAACCAGTAAATGGAACATGAACGTGATGTATAGTAAGAACTGGAACTTGATACACTATAGGATATATGCCATGTCATTTAGGTCCACTTATAAAGATATGATTAGTTTGCAAGTCCTCCTTCACAATACTCCCATGAGGGAAAAATTCAATAGATACCATATTTTCTTTAGTAAAACAAGTAATAGAAACAAGATTGTTCTTTATGTGTGAGAAACAGAAAGAACCCTTTTCATATGTTAGCAAAGTCACCAGTACCAACAAGAACATTGCCATAGCTAGAATCAGGATGCACCAAGGATAGATTAGCAGCATTATGAGTGATGTGCTGAGTCGCACTAGAATCAAAGTACTAATTATTGTCAGTTACTAACTAAAGAGTAAGGATGAATGCTTGAGCAACAACAGAAGATGAGTGAACACTAAATTTAGTGGCTTTGTATAGGAGCAATAGGCAGAGAAAATGGAGAAATAAAGAAATAGCATAAATAAGAGCAGAGTCATATGGAACATATGATGTATAAAGAGTTCCATTATAGGTCCCATAATTAGTATAATAAGTACGAGTATTAAGAGTAGGAGATGGGTGAGCATTATACTAAGGTGAGGTATTAAACCTATAGTAGCAACATTGAGCCGTATGTCTAATTTTGTTGCATATTTAGCACTATAGCCAAATAGAAGGAAGACAAGAGGTCGAAAACCTTGACCACCACCTGTAATAACCTAAAAATTTGTTAATATATATATATATATATATGATTAAGTGTTTTGATTATATCATCATCATCATTATCATCATCATCATTTTTTATAGTTAAAAAAATTAAAAAAAATTTATATTAAGGTATTGAGATTTTATTTCTATTAATTTTTCTAGTACAGATATAACAAAAGAGAATTTTGGTTTAGTGTTAATTGTGTTGGCAATTTTTCCACTAAGCCCTTGGTTTAAATCACTCTTATGACAGAGAGAAGTTCTACTTATTTTTACTCTAGTCTTTTATGAAGTTATAATTTTTCCCCTATACATTTTAAAAAAAAATTAAAAATAAAATAAAATAAAATAACAATTAGATAAAGAGAGATAAAAATTGTATAGCTCCTTTGCTTTCTATTGTTCATTTTTGAAAGCTCTAGAGTTAACAAGTAGCCTCCACCTCTTATCCAATCTACCTCTGATTCCCTAATGATTGACATCGGCGACTGTGAACAAGGAGCTTTCCTCTCCTCCTTCTACCATGCTGCTATGTGTGAGAGTGGAGTTTTTCACCATCTCCCTACTTTTTGCATCACAGATCACTTAACCTAGCTAGTCATCAAGCTCGTCTATCTATGGCTGTTACTGCTGGAGTCGCCATCCATTCATTACCACAAGGACTTTCAATGAGTGTTTGGTTGCTTTCTGTTGCTACTTTGGCATCCTCATTAGAACTAAAATTCCTTTGTGCTTCCCTTGTTCGGTGCTGTTAGCTTCTTTCTCTCTCCATCCTTTATGTGTCGTTAATGATTAGATGTGAGGCATTTTTGTCCTCCTCTTCCTTGTTATTTGGTGTATGCATTGCTGGTTGAGATTGTGGAATTTTCTCCTTCCTTTCTTTGCTACCGAGAGTGATGTGGATGAAGATTTAATTTTATTTTGAGCATTAGAATACAATTTATGGAAATGGGTGTGATTTTTCCTTGTTCAACTGTTGTGTATGATTGTGTAGAGAGGGGATTGGATTATTTTGAAATTTAAAGCTTAGTTAAACATTTTCATTAAGCAATTCTTGTATGGTTGCTTTAGGTTATGGTTAATAGAGATGAATGTGAATTTGGGTTTTACCCTTAGAGTTAAAAGCTGATTTTTCTATTGAAAATGTGGGATTTGAGGAGCTTGTTTAATCTAAACATTGATATTTAGGAAATTTTTTTGGAAAGGATAATGATGAGGAAGATGCTTGGTATTTATTTGAATTTTGATGCATGCAAGATGTTCAATAAAGTACTTGAAAGAACAAATTTGGTAAATGGTAGGAAATAAATGTGATAATTGCATTATTAAATTTTAGAATATCTATAGAATGTTGTTGCAATTTTAGAAGGAAGTTTGTTGGACTTGTAGGGAGAATAACAAAATCCTATGGTAAGTTATAAGTAGATTGAAAGAGGAGCTTTGTATAAAAGTGTGTTAGGCGAAGTCTTACTTGTTTATGTACTTTTTGAAATTGTGATCACTCTTATAAAGCATATTTGGTTTTGGATATTAATTATTTGTGAGTTTAATTTGAGTACTGTAGATGATTTCTTGAAGATGGAGCTAGTGTGTTATTAGATGAATTTTTGAGACTTATATGGTTGGATAGGGAAGTGAGTATGTAAAGAATTGAAGAAACTAAGAATTGGTTGATTAAATTATAATGATTTAAAACTTGATTGATTATGGTGTTGCTAACATTGGAAGATAGTTTATTTGGTTAGAGTAAGATTGTTAAATTGTTCTTGATTTCAAATAGGGTGCTTAGAGGAAGGGAGATTTGAATGAAGTGCTAAGAAATGAATTTTAGCACTTGGGCATAGTAAAGGTAAGTGGATAATATCCCAATTAATTTTACTAACAAATTTATTTTTACTAAGATATTATACTTCTTAAATATGTCATGTGCATTATTTCAAGTGTTGAACATTTTTCTTAAATAAATTACCTGAGATCATGAAGACATAGTATGTGTGGTGAAAGATTGATAAATTTTTATGTGTATGCACATTCTCTTGCAAAATGTTATTTTTAGATTAAAGAAAAATGTTTTTTCTACAAGTTCAAGTAATCTTGTATTCGACAAAGTTTGACAATCATGGAAATTGGTGAAAAAGATCATATTATAATTATGAATGATCATATTTAGAAGATTAATGTTTTAATTGATCCATGTGAGTTTGATACTGAGAAGAAGAGTTTATATTTTAAAAAGTGATTATTTTCTTTCATGTTTGCAAATTGTTTTCAAAGGGACTATAGATAAAATACTAGTTGCTAATGATAGCTCCGTTAGCCCTTGGCGTGCCATGGTCAATGACTAGCTAATTGATTTTTACAAGTTTTGTTCTCACATTTGTTATTCATAGAGATTAACACCTGTATTTGATTTCATGGCTTCAAGCCATATTTGGTTAGTATTACTCTCGTGGACTATATGTCAACATTTGTTTCGTGACTTCAACTGTGGTTAGTTATTTACCCTCGTGGATTGTGTGTCCACGTTTATTTTCATGGTGTAAACCACATGTGATTATTTACCCTTGTAGATTGTGTGTCCACATTTGTATTTGTGGTGTAAGCTACATTCGATTGCTTGCCCTTGTAGACTGTGTGTCCACATTTGTTATCTGTTCTGATAAAGTCCCAATAAAACATATTTTATTTAATTCATTTATTATATATAATTTCATTTTTATTATATTGTAAAAGTTGTTACAACTTTTATTTTATTAGTTTAATTATTCATGGTCTAAATATTGATTTTATATTTATAATTAAAATTTTGCTAATTGGAAAATGTATTATGATGGATATATTATTTTCGTCCATGTGACAAAAATGTCCTAGATAATTTATAACTGTCAAACAAGGTGTTTATACAATATCTAAATTACTCTTTAAAAATAGTTACATGTTTCCTTATCATGTCTTTTGTTTGTTTCCATTTTTTTTTATAATTGACATGTTATTCACTAAAAAAATATTTTTGGCCTCAGATAATGTAACCAACTTATAGTTCTTGAGAATTGTTGAGAGGCTCATTGTTGAATTGATTAGAAGATCTTTTGAGAATATCTTCCTTTCAATGTAAATATTTAATTATGCATTATTTTGCAATTATGTTTTAGGCGCTCTACGATAACTATAGATAGATCTTCATCTATAATTTATGTTATCTGGCTATTGTGATGGAGCAAAGCTCCATATCACTGATTTAGTTCTGTAAATGGCTATTGTAGAGATTTTGGGAAGTCCTATTTAAGGGGAGGATCTATCAAAATTTTTAGAAAAAGTTTAGGAATCTTTGTTTATATATCAAAATGTTATAATGACTTCTCATCCTATTTCAAATAAATTAAAATATTAGATTAAAGTTTTCTTGATTAAGGCATAAGGGATGTATGTTTGTGCATATATCCCATGCCAATCATGTCTAGTTTTTGGGGCGTGACACCATTAAGAGCTTGAGTATAGTAAACACCAACTGGATCATAGCTTTCGTTAAAATCAGGCGAGTGAGCTGTCAAGTATGCTTGAGTAGATATACTATTAGCCAAGAATGTCTTTTGGTAAGCTTTAGAATCAAGTAACATGGAAGAGACGGTATCTAGATCCAAGCATGATTGTGCAGTGTTGATTACAGCAATTATAGACTGATACTCAATAGTAAGACCACCAAGTATATGAGTGATATGTGTCGGCTCATCAATCTTCTCACCAAGAACTGCTAAATGATCACAAATAGATTTGATGTTAGTTAAGTAATCTCGCATAGGTAATTCTCCTTTCTTTTGAGCTTGAAGTTGATTTCGATATAGTAGCATCTTGGAGTCCAACTTAAAGGAATGTAACTTGTTCAGTTTGCTCTAAATCTATGCAGAAGTGTTCAAACCAACTAATTTAGGTAAAATGAATGGAGTGACAAATGCGAGGAGCCAAAATGAAAAGGAAGAATTAAGAGATTCATAGTCATCAAATGCCAGATTTGGAATCGAATGACCAGACTTATTAGAAATCTAATATGGAGGCATCAAAACTGTACTATCAAGGAAGCAAAGAAATCATACTACTTAACCATAAGGTAAACTTGTTGCGTCCATAACAAATAGTTGTGGTCATGTAACTTGACGGTCATCTTCTTATTGGAAAAACCTTAATTAGATGCCACAATGTTTAGAAGTGATGTAGAGGCAAGAACGAGTCCAATTGTAGAGATAGAAGTAGAGAATGAACTAGCCATTATTTCATAGAAATCTCAATCCAAGAAGAGGAGAAATCACTACTGCTAATGGCTTTGATTCTTTTTTCTAGTGGTTAGCAGCTTATCAAAGTAGATGATTGCCGTCTGGCTCTGATACCATACCAAAAACCACACTATAATGAAGTGATAAATCTCTACTCTGACTTCATTCAATAGAAAGAGAGTACATACATAGGCACTGAGAGTCACGTGACTGCAACAGAACCTCTAAACACACTTAGCAAACTCAATTATTCAATCAACATATTCTAACTAACTATTGCTGACTTGGACAAGTAATTACTCTAATACATGATGGATGAACAATGTGCGAGTGAGAGTTGTTGGGTATGGTATTGCGCCCCTTGTTTTCAAATTTGATATCATATTAAATTAAGTAGTATTTAATTGAATATATTTTATTAAACTAGTTTGACCAAATCAGAATTATGAATGATTGATTATTGATCCAATTAATCCAGAATATCTTAATTGTTAAGATATTATATTTAATAGGATATATTATATCATAAGCATCCTCTCATAATAAGATAGGATTTGCCATGACATGATTTCTTAATTTATGTCAAACACCCACACTATAAATAGATGTGATTGACCGAAGGAAGATACACACCATCATTGAAAGCATTTCTAGACCTTTGTTGATTTTTTTTTGGAATTTTTATGATGAAGAATCATGTGTAAATGTGATTAGTCATGCTAAAGGGAGAAGTGCACAAAACATAGCAAAGTCACGACAAATGTTGGAACTTTCATTACTTTTGACACTGACAACAAAATGAAACATTTTAATTAGCTGAAAATGTTAGGGTTGCTTATATATTTGTTGCTAGTTTGACTTGGAAGGTATTCTTCAGACTTGAAAGCGTTTCGGAGTACAAAGAGCTTGGAATAAGGGAATGAATATTTGAAGATGTTTGAGTTCCATTATTTTGGTTTTTCCATTTCTCATCCTTTTCTCTCTCTTAATTTTATATGAGTTCAAATATTTTGTGTACTTGTAGCTTGTGGATAATTATGAGTAGCTAAATACTTTTGTGCTAGCATTATGGAAACCTTGTATGGATTAGATTATTTGGAACTTTTTCTATGGATTACACATTTTTCTCCTTTCTTTTTGTGTTTGATGATATATAAGTGCTTCTTTACTCTCTTCTCTCAATGGTTTTAAGTGATTGTGTGTAACCATATAATGTTTGTTATTTGGATGATATTTGAGAGGGCTAGCTTAGGTGTAGAATTTGGGTAAAAGTAGTAGGAACTTGAAGTTTACATGTTGAATGATGGTATTGTTAGTAAAATAAAGATATACTTGCTAATCTTGCATAGCTACATTAAGGACGGTGCTTGAAATTTGGGTTTTATTAATTATAATAAGAGATTTGCATTTAATTTAATTAAACAATTGTTCATGACTTAGAAAACTTGTTCGAGTATTTTTAGAATTCTGGATTAGTACTTATTTTCATTAAAAAAATCAATGTGAGAGGAGGTAAATTGTAAATGGAAATACAAGGGGGATAATATTCTTGGGTCCTAATTTGTACTTGAACTCTAAGAATAATTTGTTTTTCTTTATTTTCTAGTTTTAATATAATTTGCAAAAATAACTTG